>NC_091555.1:24951404-24956404 GCF_042767895.1 Penaeus vannamei
AGATGAAGGGAAAAGGGTGATACGGGAGGTGTTAAGAGGAGGAATGATGTGTCAAATGAAATAACGACGGGCAAAATTGATACTAAAGATGGCGATGCAGGAATATAACGAACAAAAAACAGCCCCTGAGGTAGGCACACAAAGGAAGACAGAAATAAAATCGCCACGAGGGAAAGATCAGAAACAGACTAAGGTTGTCCACGAGGCAGAAAACCGCAAAGCACAAATGAATTTGGATGATGCTTAATACATACGTAATATATAATCATGATCCTTATTTCTTTAATCTGCCAAACATCCCTAGTTCGCCGGCCCTGAGTTGTTTATGAAAGATGTCCAGATTCAGCTCACGCCCACGCCCCTTGCCAAGGGCGTCCGAACCGTCAGTCAAGCTTAAATGACCTCTGCATTGTGAAGGTTTGAGGAATCTTAACGTTTGCTGTCGTTTAGCTGTTTCGCCCTGACAGCGACGTGTCAGTGACTGATTGGAACCCGGTTATTCTTCAGTTCCTTAAAAGTCGGTATTAAGAAATGAGAATTGAGTGAAACCGGTGTCATTTTCATCAATCGTGTCGTATCCATCTCACAAGCCAAGCGAGAGATCTCAGGCATATGCATTTTTACCGAGTCTACGGCGAGGACACCCGTATAGAATGAGCAAGTACCATCTATCACTCAGCGAGCCAGCGAGCGTGTGGCCCCTGAAGAGTCGGTGCCAGCTGGCCACTAGCAGGTGAGAGCATTCCTTCAGCCAGCCAGTTCCTCGCTCACTGACTCATGGCCATATTTTTAGCAGCCAGACCTCAACCCACACTTTCTGACTTCCTTCATCCCCGCCGTGCGGCTCCCGGTTCGAAGAGGACCCGCTTTATTCTTGACGTTTCATAGATACTATTAAAACGGCAATATTAAAATCGGTGGGAAAAGAGTGAACAGAATAGTAAGAAAGGAAAAGAAAAGAAAAGAAAAACGGATGTTCTGCAACACATTTTAACTTCCCCCCCCACTCTGTTCACGTTGTTCTCTCACTTGCCAGATGGAGAACATTACCGCAATTTGGATCAAAGAAGTGGAACGTTTTTATCTCGCAATCGCTTAATCATCCGGTCACCCATAGACGCGACAAGTGCCCTTCCTGCATACCGATTCGGGCGGTCAGTCTGAAGATATCTGCAGTTTTCGATTTCATTTCATATCTTTTCATCAAAGTCCATTGTCCGTCGACCGTGTTTTTTTTTTCAAAATCATAATTACTGTAGCATTGCTTTTCTTCCTCCGTTTACGTTTAGTGTGTAGGGAAAAATATAGGGGAAGAGGCACGATCTAATGGGAGGAATATTTAATTGGATAAAGTACAAAAATGGAGGTAAGGTGGAGGGATTTAATGGGAAAAATCTTTCTTAGAAAAACAAGCAAAATTCGGGGTAAAGGAAAAGGAAATAGAGAGTTAAAGGGAGGAATTATTCTTTAAAAATGGGCAAAATTGAACTGGGGTTCAGATAAAGGAGAGAACTAGGACATGAATGAGAAGACCTTCCTTTGGATAATAATGGGTGAGGAAGGGGAGAGCAGGAAACAATGGGGAGCCAATGAGGAAAATCTTTTTTTGGGTGACCGTTTTTCTAAACAAGTAGAAAATAAACCCCGCGGTGTTTCGCTGTCATTCTCGTATGCTATCATCTCTCTATGTTCTTTCTTTCGCTAGCCGAGTAGGCTGTGGGGCTTCCTTTTTTATAATGTGATTTCTAGTTATGTGTTCTTGGAATTTCAATTTGCCTGTTCTTAATCTCTGTGCTTCTTTATGCCCTTCCCTCGTTTGATCCTCTTCTCTACATATCAATTATGGCGATTTTATAAAAGGCTCATAAAACAATTTAGTCGTCTGATCTGGCTTTAACTATGATTAATATGTCCCTCACATTGCCAGCATCTTACCGCCTTTCATCTTCATAATATGCTGTCCTAGTCATCTCTGATACATGCGATATGAGAATTCTTTACCTGAAACTACTGAACGTACAACTGAGTAGTCTTACACGTTCTTCGGTCATATGTGGAAGCATTTGGTAACCCTAGTGTGTGGTTACTTATTACCGTTACTGATCCATTGTTAAGCTCAGCGTAAGCCTATGGAACCTTTAGGCACAGATCTCTCTTTATATACTATAAACTATATGCTGCTATCAAATGGTGACCATTTTTTGTATGTCAAGCCTTGTTTATTAGTTCTCATAGTCTTTGATTTACCCCTCTTTCAGAATTGTAACATTAGATGTAAATAGGGTTGTGGTGACGAAAGACTTCTCTTTCTCTGTATATACACAGACAAATAATTAGATACATAGAGAACCGGCTTGATGATGGTGATGATGATGGTGGTGGTGGTGATGATGATGATGGTGGTGGTGATGATGATGGTGGTGGTGATGGTGGTGGTGATGATTAATCAATATAATTACCGCGATAATAGTATTATCTGATAATGATGGTTTAAGACGTAATGATGGTGGTGAAAAATGTCAATGATGCTAAAGTTGTCGATTATAATTATACAGAAAATAATCATAATTACAAGTGCTATATAAACACTAGCAACACTAACAATAATAATTATATAAAAAAGACAATGAGGCTCATAATAATGATGATAATAGTGATGGTAATGTCAATAATGATGAACATAATAATAGTATGACTAAAATCGAGAGCATAGTGATAGTAATAATCACGTGTAATAATATTACTATTATTGTAAATAAGAATGACAATAAGGTAATTATGGTGGCAGCAGTAATGGCAATAATGGTAGTAATGAAGATGATTTCCATGTATGTTAAAAGCAACGACAATGATGCAGGAAAGAGTTAGAAAAATAATAGTGAGAGTGAGAGCGAGTGGGAGTGGGAATGGGAGAGAGGGAGGGAGAGGGAAAGGGAAAGGATGAGAGAAAGATAGGCAGAGAAAGAGAGAGAGAGAGAGAGAGAGAGAGAGAGGGAGAGAGAGAAAGAGGGAGAGGGAGAGAGAGAAGGGAGAGAGAGAGAGAGAGAGAGAGAGAGAGAGAAAGAAAGAGAGAGCGAGAGTGAGCGAGAGAGAGAGATAAAGAAAGAGAGAGAGAGAGAGAGAGCGAGAGAGAGAGAGAGAGAGAGAGAGAGAGAGAGAGAGAGAGAGAGAGAGAGAGAGAGAGAGAGAGAGAGAGAGAGAGAGAAATGGACGGAGAAAAAAATCCAAAACTCTCCACCTAAACTATCCAAATTGAAGCGAACTACCGCTACGAATAACTGCGTGACAGGCACTCGGGAATTGACATGTGCCTCGTCAGAACCGGAAGTTGGCAAAATCCCAAGAGAAAGGAAAGGCGACAAGAGGAGGCCGTGAGATGAAAGTTATGGTGATAGTGAATGGCTGAACAGATGTATGTTGTGTTCCTCGAGTGAGATTGTCGTTGTTTGTTACTTGGTATGGGAGGGATACACAGCATTTTATGGAAGTAATTTCCTCCTCTCTCTCTCCTCTCTCTCTCTCTCTCATTCTCATGTAATTCTGTGAAGTTACATTCTGCCTCTCTCTCTTGTCGTTGTCTCTCTCTCTCTCTACTCTCTCTCTCTCTCTCTCTCTCTCTCTCTCTCTCTCTCTCTCTCTCTCTCTCTTCTCTCTCTCTCTCTCTCTCTCTCTCTCTCTCTCTCTCTCTCTCTCTCTCTCTCTCTCTCTCATTCTCTCTCTCTCTCTCTCTCTCTCTCTCTCTCTCTCTCTCTCTCTCTCTCTCTTTCTCTTATCTCTTCACGCTCTCACTCTGTCTCTGTCTGTCTGTCTGTCTGTCTGTCTGTCTCTCTCTCTCTCTCTCTCTCTCTCTCTCTCTCTCTCTCTCTCTCTCTCTCTCTCTTTCTCATTCTCTCTCTCTCTTACTCTCTCTCTCTCTCTTTCTCTGTCTCTGTCTGTTTGTCTGTCTGTCTGTCTGTCTGTCTGTCTCTCTCTCTTTCTGTCTGTCTGTCTGTCTCTCTCTTTCTCTTTTTCTCTTTCTCTGTCTCTCTTTCTTTCTTTATCTCTCTTTCACGCTCTCACTCTGTCTCTGTCTGTCTGTCTGTCTGTCTGTCTGTCTGTCTGTCTGTCTCTCTCTCTCTCTCTCTCTCTCTCTCTCTTTCTCTCTCTCTTCTCTCCTCCCTCTCTTTCTCTTTCTTTCTTTATCTTCTCTTCACTTTGTCTCTGTCTCTCTCACTGTCTGTCTGTCTGTCTGTCTGTCTCTCTCTCTCTCTCTCTCTCTCTCTCTTCTCTCTCCTTCCTCTCACTCTCTCTCTCTCTCTCTCTCTCTCTCTCTCTCTCTCTCTCTCTCTCTCTCTCTCTCTCTCTCTCTCTCTCTCTCTCTCTCTCTCTCTCTTTCTTCTCTTCTCTCTCTCCCTCTCTCTCTCTCTCTCTCTCTCTCTCTCTCTCTCTCTCTCTCTCTCTCTCTCTCTCTCTCTCTCTCTCTCTCTCTCTCTCTCTCTCTCTCTCTCCCTCCCTCCCTCCCCGCTCTCTTTCACTCACTCCTCACTTACACATTTTTCAGCAAGGATGGCATCTTTGCGCCATCTAAAACCGTCTGCCAGCTATCTCACTTCTACAAACAAATATAAACCTGTGACATTTCTTTAAACCCCAATATTATCTCCTAAGGTAGAGAAAGATGATCAAAAATTGAAATAAAGATATGAAAAGTTGATAAAGAAAACTCAATTTGGTGCTACACGAACCCCTCCCCAACACAAACATCAAACTTAATAAGCAAATAAGTTAATAGATAAGATATTTAACTCTGCTAATATTACGAAATCCCACTCAAAATTGCAGTTTTGATTCAGATGTTAAAAAAGTGTCCATTTTGAGTTTTCTATATATTTTCGCTCTCAGGTACGTCATAACCTGTCATATTCATGATAGGCATATAAAAGTAGATAGACATATAAAATAGATAAACATATTAAAGTAGATAGTAGACACATAAAAGAAGATAGTAAACATATAAAGCA
>NC_091555.1:24971404-24973904 GCF_042767895.1 Penaeus vannamei
CAGATCATAATAATGCTAATATCAAAAGCGGAAGTAATTTTGATTGTGGCAGTACTATTAACAGTAGTAGTAGGAGTAGTTAGTAGCAGTAGTAAGAGTGGCAACAACTTAGTAGTAGTAATGATAAAAGTAATAGTAATAGCAGTGGTTGCTATAATAACGAAAGCTATAATGATAACTAACAGTAATGATCAATAGTAACGATTAATGACGATGATGAGGATGCCATTGATAATAATGATGGCTATGATAAGAATAACTATAGTGATAACAATAACGATAATCAAATAACAATGACTGACTATAAAATCGTAACCAATAACAATCTAATAATGAAAGAACACCAAGATACGAGAAGAAAAGTAGCAACAGTCGCAAATAGTTAGAGATAGATAGATAGATAGATAGATAGAGAGAGAGACGAGGGTGGAAGAATCAGAGAAAGGGGAGGAAGAAAGAAAGCAAGATAGAAAGAGAAAGAGATAAACAATGAAAAGAGAGAGAAAGAGAGAAAGCAAGAGATGAAAAGAAAGAGCTAAAGAACGATAAAGTAAGAAAGAGGAACAGAGAGGAGAGAGAGAGAGACGGTTAATATGACAGTGCCCGGCTAAGGCCCAAATAAGACCCGGCCAAGGAGCTGCCAACAGGCAACTCACAGGCAGAAACAAAATAAGTATACCTCAAGTCCATTTGTTTGTTTTTCGATTGCTTCTCTTGCTGTTGTTTGATCATTCGCACCTAGCTTTTGCTTCCAGGAATAATTTTGCAGTTTATTCTCCGAGAACGCTTCAACTCATGCGTAATTCACTATTGTATTTCTGCCGTGTGGGAATTCAGTAAGTCGATGGTGTGCTTATACGAATACCGCGAATGGATTTTTTCATTTTTGAGTTTAGGTATTGTCTTCTTTTCATTTTTGAGTTTAAGTATTGTCTGTTTTTCTCGATTTTTAACATTTGTATTTCAACCTGTTCCTTGCCTCTCTGAATTCATTACTCTTTCTCATTTATTCCTCGCTCCAACACCCCTAGCTCTTTTTTGGGTAGATTCTTCGCAGCAAAAAGGCGGCGGGAGGTGCTCCGGGAGACGCAATCAGCGCCAACAACAGCTGTAGATGCCAGACAGTCGGTGGCAAGGCGGTGCCATCTCGGTGTCAAGACCTTCTGTACCGACACCAGGGCATTCGACACTTGTATGTATAGTTTGTTAAAGGAAATCCTACATTATTGGTCACTACACTACACTGTGTATTAATGATTTATGATTCCGTATACATAGCAAAGCCTGTATTGAGGTATAACATGAACGTGCGACCCAATATACGCACAAAACCTGAACGAAAGACAATAAATACACCACTAACACCAACAACTACAACGCCATCACCGCTAATAAGAACAACACCACAAACACCAACTACAATAGTCCCCCCCTCCACCCCCCAAAAAAGTAATACACACCACACACACACACACATACACACACACACACACATACACACACACACACACACACACACCAACAAAATAACAACAACAACCAAAGCTGATCTCCAGACGAAGCGCAGAGACGAACCCCGAATCAATGCTCCGATCCCGTCTTCGTATCCGTCTCATCCGAACCCTTCCTTTTGGCTGTCCGTTCGGATTTGTCGGTTTAAGAGGAGCTGAGTTGTGGTGAGGTTCTCGCTTCGGAAGCTCTAACCCCCGAGAGATTAAAAAGGATTTAAACACCTTGTGTTTGTTTGGAAATCACTCGGGGGCAATTGCGGCGAAACAGGTCGAGGAGCAAGGTATGTGTCTGGTTTAAGGAGCCTTAATTGATCAGAGTTATTCTGTAATCAGATCGTGATTATAATCTTACGGTGTGCAATGGGGAGGAACATTAATCTTTCAGAAGAGCTGAACCATCTACCGGGCTAAATAGAACAAATAACGCTAAGGTATTTAGTATGGCACTGTAATGTTCCACAAACCGAGTCATTTTTAGAGGAGGAATAAAAAAAAATATATATATATAAAGTATGGTTGTATAAAGTTCTATGAGCCAAATAATTTTAAGAAGGAGGGAGACCAAGTCTTTTTCTTAAGATAAAAGACGTTTAGCTATAAAGTAGGGCATTATAATATTCTATAAACCGAGTAATTTTAAGACGAAGAATGAGAAAAAAAACGTTTAGCTATAAGATAGGGCTTCTATAACGTTCCACAAAGCGAGCCATTTGAGACAAATACCCTCGTGAAGCTAGACCAAGGAGGAGAGCACTCTGCCGGATCATCGCGCTCAGGAGAACCTTGCCAAACGCTATGAAGTGGTGAGGAAGAGGGGGGGGGGGAGTGGAGTGGAGGGAAAGGTAGGGGAGGGCTGGGAGGGAAGGGATGGGATGGGGTCGAGGGAGGGAGAGAGGGAAGGGGAGGGGAGGGGAGGGAAGGGCGGGGGAGGGATGCGTTTCGGTTTAAAGGGAGGGAGGGAGGGAGGGAGGGAAGGTGGCTAAGAGGGG
>NC_091555.1:25042498-25044998 GCF_042767895.1 Penaeus vannamei
GAACAATTTTTGAGAGACATGACAGAAACTACAAAGAAAAGAAAAGAAAAGAAAGAAAAGAGCTGGGCGTGGATGCGGAATGGGGATCAAAAGGTGCAAACAGAAGCGCTGGTTTTTGCAGCACAGGAACAAGCTCTGAGGAGAAAAATTCAAAAGAAAAATGCAAAAGACGACATGGCGAGGTAACAAAGTTAATACTTTGGAGATCATGTGGAAGGAACAATCTGGAAAGATCTGGAAATGTGACAATAATCCGTTACGTGCTGTCGAGAATGATGTACGTAAATTGTTGCGAGATACATACATTCATGTGATAAAGGCAAGAAGACCGGATATAATCAGACGAAAAGAAAGATGCCTGACAGTGGACATGGCGTGCCAGGATGTTAGAGTAAGAGAGAAAGAGCAGGTGCTTGATACCTGAGGTGAAAAATGAATAAATGAACCAAGAACCATTGAGCAAAAATACTGAATCGGCAATAATAATGATAACCATGATAATGATCATGATAATAACAATAATAGTAATAGAAATAATAATTATTATCATTATTATTATGATAATGATAATACCAACATCAACAACAATAATAACAGCAATGATAATCTTATTATCATTACTATTGCATTAACCAAACACACACAAAACAAATGACAATCAACTTTAATCGAGTCCCATTCTTCATAACCTGTTATTTGTGTATATTTTCCTGAAGACTTCCCATCCAATACCACCGCTGCGCTCAAAGAAAACGGAATTTGGAGCAGCGCAGAGGACGGAACTCGGTAGACAAGCGACCGATTTCGCCGCTTCACAGTTAGCCACAGAAAACGAAGAGAAAGCCTGGGTAACTACGCTTTTTTGTGGGGCGAAAAACGGGAACCCATCGTTAATTTTGGTTATGCGAGGATAAATATATACACTTGCCTCGTGCGCTTCGGGGGGAAACTGTGCTATGGATCTCCAAATTATGCCATGAACGACCAGGGTTTGGCGATCATGTGTGCGGGGAAAAAAGCTTAGCGAGACCCGATTTTTAGGGTGAAAAAAATGATGTAAAAAAGGAAAAGAATGAAAATAAAGGTTTAAAAATGTCTAACACTTTTCTAGGTATCTCGAGAAGTATAGATATATTTTTTTCTCCCTTTTTTCTTCCTTAGAGAGGATTTCCTATGGATCTTCCTGACATTAAATTGCCTTCGCTGGGTTATCAACAAATGTTTGCTCCATTTCTGAGCGTGATATTCATATAATAAATGCAAATATGGACTAAGAAATTGGTTTGCTTTTAGACAACAGAATAAAAATAAGTGAAAACGGTCACCTGTTGCATATGATTACGTAAGTGAGCAGGAGAGCGAGGGGAAAAGTTATCTTATTTCTCCATTATTATTCTTGCAGCTTTATTGATACTATTATTAGTATACATATATAAATATGTGTGTGTGACTTACTCTTCCGTGCTGCCACAATGACAGAAAAAAACACTAGTATGATATGATATATGAGACAACATATTCAAAATCTTTTTGGGTGCATCTGAAGAGGCCCCATAAGGAAGCAATCTAACTGTCTTGCAGAAGATATATATATATATATATATATATATATATATATATATATATATATATATATATATATATATATATATATATATATATATATATATATATTTACACACATATATATATATATATATTTATATAAATACATATATATATATAGGTATATATGTATATATATGTATGTATGTATATATATATGTATATATGTATATATATATATATATATATATATATATATATATATATATATATATATATATATATGTATATATGTATATGTATATATATACATATATATATATATATATATATATATATATATATATATATATATATATATATATGTATGTATATATATAGATATAGATATAGATATATATAGATATATGTGTGTGTGTGTGTGTGTGCGCGCGCGTATGGGTGTGTGCGCATGTGTGTGTGTGTGTGTGTACATATATACATGATTATGAGTAGACAAACAGACAGACAGAGAGATAAGTAGACAGGAAGGCAGCCAGACAGGGTAGTCAAGCAAACAGTTACATAAACAGGCAGGAAGACAGAAAGGATAAACGAACAGAGTGCACGACAGTTCCCTCAATTCTAAAACTAAAGGTCACTGAAATGAAAAAAAAAGTAATAATAATAAGCACGTGACTGAGTCTCTCTGTGAAGGATTATACAGAATTCCGGGAATCCTGCCTCCAGCTGATGCCAAGAGAAACGTGTTAGCACACATTAACAGGTGACAAAGATATTGATTGCAAACTTATTTAAGCTTAGGTATCCAAAGCGCAATCATGGAAATGACGGCTATAGTTAACTACGATGCAAAATCAGGGCAAAAAAATCTGAAAGTAAGTCCCGAAATCCTTGCCTAATCCTGCCTAATCCTGCTTTTCAAAGTCTCGTCTCATCAACTGCCGGGTGTATT
>NC_091555.1:25049998-25052498 GCF_042767895.1 Penaeus vannamei
ACTCCCTGGTAAAGTGAATAGCTAGGAAGAGAAACAAAGGGTTTGTACGTGTGATGCTATTTCACATCTTTCTTGGAGCGAGAAGACATCTGTAAATATATAACACCACAATAAAGTTGACAATTAGTCCAACTCTATAATAGACACATTGCCGTTCAGAAGTCTCACGGGAAACGTCTCGAGGGAAAGTAATACGAGATTTGACCAGATGCGACCAATAGTTCCCAGCCGGCCAAGAGATGGCGCGCACCACCATTATGGTACAACACGTCAAAAATGTTGTTGTTATAAAAGAAGTATGAACACCAAAGTCCTGGGACAAAATTGTGCAACATTTTTTTCCTTTCTTTTTCTCTGAATTAGAGAAGTTGCACCGAGTACGTGTGCAGCAACGAAATAAGAAAAGAAAAATTGTTTATACTAGTGATTTTGCTACTGATTCCAGACTTGCTGTCGTCAAGGTGCAGAACGAAGCTGGTTTGCAAATGTTTGTTTATCTCTCAGCGCGAAAAGCTAGAAGAAATAATAATGAACGAAAAAGTGGGAGTCAACACATGCAGCTCTTTTTTTTTTTTTTTTTTTTTTTTACTATTTTTCCATGTGGGTAGTCAAATGACAATAGCTCGAATAATGCTATAAGTTATGTTGCAAGTGAAACATTTACATTGATAAATTGCCGACTAGTGACAACAGTGAATAGGAAAAGGGGAAACGTAGAGAGAGAACGAAGAAGCTGTAATATATATATATATATATATATATATATATATATATATATATATATATATTTATATATATATATATATATATATATATATATACATATATATATATATATATATATATATATATATATATATAGAGAGAGAGAGAGAGAGAGAGAGAGAGAGAGAGAGAGAGAGAGAGAGAGAGAGAGAGAATGTGCGTGTGTGTGTGAGAAAGAGAGAGTATAAATATATATATATATATATATATATATATATATATATATATATATATATATATATATATATATATATATAATAGTAATAATTATTATTATTATTATTATTATAATAAATGACGGGTGGAATTACTCACAGATAAAGAAGAAGGAAAAAAAATGGAAGACGTACAGGCAGACAGACAGATAACAAAATCCACCCTCTGTATGTTTAATGCCACAATTATACACCGCATCTATGATATGAATCTGACCAAACCTTCATCGCCATATTGTGGTCCGTGGAACATAACCCAAAGAAGCTATGTTACAGAATGGACCCTTTTGTCCGGCGCGCTTTTCTTTTCTTTTTCTTTTTTTCTTTTTTCTTTTTTTTTACGGTGAACATAAATTTTCACGTTAAAAACACCTAGCTTTCTTTCACCCATAAAGTCTAACCATAGCACAGGCCTTTAGAATGGGAAGAAAACAAAAAACGGTACATTAGCTAAAACTGAATACCAAATGAGCAACGTTCAGACGTCTCGACGGGCAAAAAAGGTCTGCATATTCACAGAACCTTCGTCGGCGCGCTGAAGACAGATCGTTATACACACACACTGCACTCAGCATTCTCTTATTCCGTGTACCATAAGGGTGGAGGAGGAGAGTCGTCCATTGTGAATGCTTCTGGGGATGTTTGTAAACAAGAGAGTGTGTATGGGGTGCGTACTGTAGGAGGTAGTAGGAAATTTGATAAACTTGTGACTTTTTTATTTCTTCATTCGCAGATGGTAGCGTAATGCCTGGAGTGTAAATATAAATAGAGAGGAAGAGAGAGAGAGAAAGACAGACAGACAGAGAGAGGCAGATAGACAGACAGACAGACAGAGAGATAGAGAAAGAGACAAAGACGAATAAAAGTTCAAGATATACAGACAGACAAGTTGACAGATACATATATATTGTACAAAGCCTATAAATAAGTAAAAACTATTGGTATATCTAAGAACATCTAATATTCAATATTTCATTCTATTGCACATAATTTGCCTTCCATAATATCACTATGCTACGAGAAAAATATCGAAACAACACGAAATTTCAAGGAAAAAACGAAGTGAGATGTACAGACGAAAAGAAAATTGATTTTAGACCAAGTGACCTTGTGCCTTCTTTGGGTAGAACTTTTTTTTCCTTTTTGACCAATAAGGAGCTTCGTAATGTCTGTCGAGCTGTACGGCTTTTGCTACTGTTGATATTGCCATTTTGTTGTTGTATTTATTCCTGCCTTATATATGTGTGTGTGTGTGTTACATTTGGAAATGCTCCTCCCACCTAGTAAGAGAGGCAGGCTGTGGGTCCCGTGGGGGGGGGGGCGACTGCCGGGACGCTAGATGGGAATGAGAACTACTTGTCACACCTGTGTTCTAGCAGTCACCAGCCCGGAGTGAAGCTTATGGGGGAAAGCTTTAGGGAACCCTGTAGGTGGATGATGGGTCTCACAGCCTGCCGCTAAACCTGAAGTGGGAAGCCAGGGTGGGGGTTTGGAACATCCGTTCTTTGCATCAGGATGAT
>NC_091555.1:25062498-25065418 GCF_042767895.1 Penaeus vannamei
CAATCTGCCAGAGATGATGTAGTTTGTCTGAGCCTCGTCCTTAGCTTGAGGTCGGCGCCGCCATTAGGCTGTTCATGTGCTCTGTGCCAAAGAGATTTCCTTTGTTGGTTTGTCTTTGGGAGTGTTCATTTGTTAGTGTTGTTGTTTGTTAATTTTATTGTTTGTTGATATTTATTTGTAGTTTGTTTATTTTGATTTGTTGTTTGTTAATTTTCATTTGGTGTTTGTCAACTGTGATTTCTTTGTTTGTTTAATTTTTATTTGTTTGGTTGTTGATTGTGATTCATTGTTTGTTAACTGTGATTTATTGTTTGTTGATTTTTATTTATTGTTTGTTGATTGTAATTCATTGTTTGTGATAAAATACTTTTTGTTTTTTATTGCTCATTACGGATTATTTATATGATATTACTTATTGTTTATCATTCATCAATTATTTATCAATTAGCAATTATTAATCATCACCTTTACTTTTTTGTTATCATTCATTACTTACTTCTTACTTCCTTCTTAATGATCATTATCATTATATCCATCAGTCATTCTTTTAATATTAGCGTCATCTTTAACTGATGTTGCTACTGTAATTTTTCTTAACCATCTGGCGTCAAATTATATATTTCTTCGTTTTTTTTTTTACATTCTTTTTTATACATACTATCTGTTTATAAGGTGAATATCTTCACCGCAACGGAAAATCAAATTTATGCATATTTCGTGATTTATGTGGTGGTTAGTTCTACTAACCACTTGCCGTCGAGGGCCCAGGTACCGCAGAGTGATAATTGGAAATATGTATTTTCTGGTGAATGTCTTTTATTTTATATATATGCATGCACATATATGTAAAAATATGTGTACATATAATCGTACTGCATGTAATATGTATAACCATATGCATATGTATGATTTATAATTTGATATACATAAACATGATTATAATGAATATATATATATGTGTGTGTGTGTGTGTGTGTGTGTGCATATATATATATATATATATATATATATATATATATATATATATATATATATATATATATATATATATATATATATATATATATATACCATTATATATACATATATATATGTGTATATATAATGTAAGGACTTCTGGTATTAATAAATTTTATGTAAAACATGCTTGTTTGGTGTTAGACATATATTATTTAGTTTGTTGGCATTTTCCATTTAGTTTCAATGTTTTCATTTATATCTGTTTTGCCATTAAGTCAGCACTGTATGTGAATATATGCGTAAATATTGATTATCATAAATAATCCAGCTATATATTGTGATGTTATTCATTATCAAATATACCGTTTCCTTACTTGTTACAATGAACTCTGTTTACAAGTCAGTATTATTGATAATGCGTTCTCCATCTCCCATTTCTCTCTCTTTCTATCTATCTCTTTTGTTAGTGTTATTGCGATGTTTTGAGGGACAGTGTAGGGTAGGTTGAATATCAAGAGGGAATGAAAGGGCGTAGGAAAAAGAGGAGAAGGCAATTGAAATCGCCTCTCGTTAAGACTAAATGAAGCTACCATATCCTCATTCAGAAAGGCACAGTGCATCGTGACTTCGCTGAGATCACACCTGGATATGCAACTTTGTTAATCAAAGTCCCTTTGATCCTGTGTGTGATACGTTTCTCTGTACACGTAATTAGCACTGATAAGATGGCTGACTGCTAGGCATTCAGTGTCATCACATCGTTATGTTACCTCGAGGCATCAGTATAATTGTTAATTAATTCTGTCCTTTGCAGAAAATTAGTAAGGGAAGGAGGAAGAGTGGATGAGAGAGGAAGACAAAGACAGAAACAGAAGTAGACAGACATACAGAGAGTTGACGGACAGACACAGAGAATGAGAGAGACAGGAAAATAGACAGAAATGGAAAGACAGACGGAGGATCGCACAGACAGAGTTGATGGACCGGCAAATAGATTAAGAAAAAGAGCTGCAGAAGGGCAGACAGAGAAAGAGGAAGACAGATATAGAGAAAGAGACGGAGAGAGAATTAGTTGTCTCCAAATATCCTCCACGATATGGCTCTTAGGCAGAGTTTTTTCCTTTAGACTTTAAGCTCTTAGTTTTCCCTTATGTTATATTTTGTGTATAAGAAACCAGTGACTGTTGATGAATTCTACAGCAAAGAATTTTCATCTACATCACGTTAAACTCTTAATAATTCGCATTAATAAAGAACTAAAGAAAAAAAATCACCTAGGGACCTCACCTTCAGCTGTGATTCTAACAATGATTTCTGAATTCTGCTTTAGCAATACTCGTATGTTTGTCTTCAGAGCGAGATGTTCCCTCCGCCCCCTTTCCTCCCCGTTCTTGCCTCTCTCATCTCCCCATTCCTTCTTTCTCCCTGTAACTACACATTCACGAACGCATGTGTATTTTTTCCAATTGTGATTTACTCGTATTTTTAAAATCATTTTCACCTTAGTTTATTCTACAAATTAAATGGATTCTTCATTCTGCCTCCAACAGCCCCAGCATACTCCCCGTCGCTGTGGCTGGGCGGTGGTCGCGCCCGCAGTGCCTCCCGCTGTCTTCCTGTGCTCGCCACGTCGCTGGCGCATTCCAGGTCTCTTCTTGTCGCCCGGCTGGCGCTGACCGCTGGCCGTCTGTGCGCCGGGCTCGCACTTCTTGGCCTTCACATCCGGTCTGTGTGTGGGTGTGGATATATATATATATATATATATATATATATATATATATATATATATATATATATATATATATATATATGTATATATATATATATGTTTCCTCTCCAGTAACCTGGTTGTAGTCCATGTTTCTGACCCATAGGTCATAACTGGGAGGACGCATTGATTAAAGACTTTTCTTTTTAAGCACAATGGCAAGGAACCTCTTAGTGTGCTATTGTGCCTGCC
>NC_091555.1:25116195-25131195 GCF_042767895.1 Penaeus vannamei
CATGCATCAGTGGCTTCCAGTGTCTCCCGCGAGATGGAATTCTGTACTGCTCTCGGGCGTACACCAATCGTATCTTGAGCTGTATCAAGCGTTTCACGCTTAAAGGTATCCCACAGAAGAACAGGGTCTGTCAGACTGTCAAGCACTGCGAAACGATCAGAGATTGCCTCAGCAAACCTGCGGGCACACTCCCCCTCCCTCAGCCTGTCCAAATGAAACACCCTAGGGTGATCATTTGACCGCTGGGGGGTTTTGAAGTGGACCCGGAGGGTAGCCACAACCAATCTATGGTCAGTACCACAGAACTCAGCACTCCTGAACACCCTGCAATTCTGAAGGATCCTCCAACGAGTGCTAACAAGTATGTGGTCGATCTCCTTGGCTGCGTTACCCGCATCACTGTACCATGTCCAGCGATGTGGGTCTGGGCGCTGGTACCAGGAGCCAGAAATCCTCAATTTCTGGGATCTTGCAAAGTCCCGGAAAAGGAGGCTATTCTCGCTACCGGCATCAGCTCCTGAACCATGGGGACCGACAGACATCTCATAGCCAGCTCGATCACAGCCAGATACCGCATTGAAGTCGCCCAGAACAATGCGAATATCTCGTCGAGGACATCTGTCTGCCACAGATGTAAGTTTGGCGTAGAACATCTCTTTCACGTCAAGTTTACAAACATCGGTAGGAGCGTACACAGCAATAAGAGACATGAAGCCAAAAGAAAGCTTCAATCTCAATACCATTATACGCTCATCAACATATATATATATATATATATATATATATATATATATATATATATATATATGCATAAACATATACATATACATACATACATATATATATATATATATATATATATATATATATATATATATATATATATATATATATATATATATATATATATATTTATATATATATATATATATATATATATATATATATATATATATATATATATATATATACATATATATATACATATTTATATATATATACATATACATATATATATATTTAGATATATATATATATTTATATATATATATATATATATATATATATATATATATATATATAGATAGATAGATAGATAGATAGATAGATAGATAGATTTATATATATATATATATATATATATATATATATATATATATATATATATATATATATATATATATATATATATATATTTATATGTATGTATGCATATATATACATATATATATATATATATATATATATATATATATATATATATATATATATATATGTATATATGCATATGTATATATATATATCTATATATATGTATATATATATATGCTTATATATATATATGTATATATATCCATATATATATAATATATATATATGCATATATATATATGCATAAATATACATATATATATACATATATATATACACATACATATATATATATATATATACATATACATACATATATACATATATGTATATATGTGTGTGTGTGCATATATATACATATACATATGTACATATATATATAGATATATAATATTTTTATATGTATATATATATAAAACTATATATATATATATATGTATATATATAACTATTCATATATGTATATATATAACTATATGTATATGTATATATATATATATATATATATATATATATATATATATATATATATAACTATAACTATATATATAACTATATATATATATATATATATATATATATATATATATATATATATATATATATATATATATATATATATATATATATATATATATATATATATATATATATAACTATATATATATATATATATATATATATATATATATATATATATATATATATATATATATATATATATATATATATATATATATATATATATATATATATATATATATATATATATATATATATATATATATATATATATATATATATGTATATATATACATACATATATATACATATATATATATATAATTCATATATATATATATATATATATATATATATATGATTCATATCTATCTATCTATATATATATATATATATATATATATATATGTATATATATGTATATATATAAATATATATATATAAATATGTATATAAATACATATATATATGTGTATATATATATGTAATATATATATATATATATATACATATATATATATGTATATATGTATATATATGTATATATATGTATATATATATATATATATATATACATACATACATACATATATATATGTATGTATATATATATATATATATATATATATATATATATATATATATATATATATATATATATATATATATATATATACATATATATATATATATATATATATATCTTTATATATTTATATATATATATATATATATATATATATATATATATATATATATATATATATATATATATATATATATACATATATATATATATATATATATATATATATATATATATATATATATATATATATATATATATATATATATATATATATATATATATATATATATATATATATATATATATATATATATATATATATATATATATATATATATATATATATATATATATATATATATATATATATATATATATATATATATATATATATATATATATATATATATATATATATATATATATATATATATATATATATATATATATATATATATATATATATATATATATATATATATATATATAAGCACGTACTGAGACAGAAAGCAGTTTATTAGCAAAAGAGTTGAAGCTGTTTTGAGTTCGCCCAATATTGAAGGAAGGCTCTCAAAGCCAGATTAATCTACGAGAAGCTCTTCACTTAAACCGGAGAACAGTCCAATGCGCGCGAGGAGGACCGCAAGGAAACGAAGGGATCTCGGGGATTGCCATTTCGGTGTAAGACTGCGTCTTCTTGGGAGGGATTCGCGGATCTGAAGAAGTTGATTCGTTGAGGGGCTGTGAGGAAGAAAAGAGGGAAGGGGGAAGTTTAAGAGGAGGGAGAAGGGAAGAGGAAGAGAGGGGAGGGGGAGTTTTTGTGTGGGGCAGAGAGGGGGTAGAAGAGAGGGGAGGCAGTGGAAAAGGGGGGAAGAATTAAAGGGAGGGGCTGGGAGTTTGTCGGGGGTGGGGGGAAAAGGGGAGGATGAAAGGGGAGGCTTGGAGTTTATGTAGGGAAGGAATAGGAGAAGAAGAGAGGGAGGGGGAATGGTGGAGGGGGGAGAGGAAGAAGAGAAATGGTGGATAGAGAGAGGAGACGAAGTTGGAGTAATGACAAGCGAAGGAGGGAGGAAATCAGGAATATAGGTGAGAAGCAGAAGTAGTAGAGAAGGAAGGAATAGGGATGGCTAAATGAGAGATAAAAAAAAAAAAAGAGGAAGGAAGAAAGACAAGGGAGAGATTGAGAGGATGTAAGCACAAGGGTGAGTGGGAGGGAGAGGGACAGGAGAGCGGAAAGGGTGGAAAGGGAGGCCAGAAAAAGAAGAGTGAGAAAGAGAGTGAGTAGAAAACATGAGAAAAAGGCCTTGAGGGACTTTATGAGGAAGAAGGAGAAAAGAAGAAGAAAAAAGAGTGAGAAAAAGGTAGAAAGACGAAGGTAGGTTGAAAGTGGAGGAGAGGAAAGGTCAAAGGGATGAGATAGGAGAGCTGAATAGTCAAAAAGAGAATGAAGAGAAAAGAAATGGAGAGGTGGGTAGGATGGGAAGAGGGGAAGAGAGGAGAAAGGGATAAGAAGGGAAAGGTGAGGGGAGTGGGGAGAGGTGAGGTGAGAAGTGAGAGGAGAGAGAAGTGAGAAAAGAAGGGTGAAGTGAGAGAGGAAGGGAGTAGTGATCACAGAAGGGGAAGGTGAGGGAAGAGGAGAGGGGAGGGTTGAGGAGAGAAGGGAGAGGAGAGGGGAGGGTTGAGGAGAGAAGGGAGAGGAGAGTTAAGAGTTAAGGAGAGAATGGAGAGGAGAGTTGAGAGATAAGGAGAGAAGGGAGAGGAGAGGGGAGGGTTGAGGAGAGAAGGGAGAGGAGAGGGGAGGGTTGAGGAGAGAAGGGAGAGGAGAGGGGAGGGTTGAGGAGAGAAGGGAGAGGAGAGGGGAGAGTTAAGGAGAGAAGGGAGAGGAGAGTTGAGAGATAAGGAGAGAAGGGAGAGGAGAGGGGAGGGTTGAGGAGAGAAGGGAGAGGAGAGGGGAGGGTTGAGGAGAGAAGGGAGAGGAGAGGGGAGGGTTGAGGAGAGAAGGGAGAGGAGAGGGGAGGGTTGAGGAGAGGGGAGGGTTGAGGAGAGAAGGGAGAGGAGAGGGGAGAGTTAAGGAGAGAAGGGAGAGGAGAGGGGAGGGTTGAGGAGAGAAGGGAGAGGAGAGGGGAGGGTTGATGAGAGAAGGGAGAGGAGAGGGGAGAGTTAAGGAGAGAATGGAGAGGAGAGTTGAGAGATAAGGAGAGAAGGGAGAGGAGAGGGGAGGGTTGAGGAGAGAAGGGAGAGGAGAGGGGAGGGTTGAGGAGAGAAGGGAGAGGAGAGGGGAGGGTTGAGGAGAGAAGGGAGAGGAGAGGGGAGAGTTAAGGAGAGAAGGGAGAGGAGAGGGGAGGGTTGAGGAGAGAAGGGAGAGGAGAGGGGAGGGTTGAGGAGAGAAGGGAGAGGAGAGGGGAGGGTTGAGGAGAGAAGGGAGAGGAGAGGGGAGGGTTGAGGAGAGAAGGGAGAGGAGAGGGGAGAGTTAAGGAGAGAAGGGAGAGGAGAGGGGAGGGTTGAGGAGAGAAGGGAGAGGAGAGGGGAGTGTTGAGGAGAGAAGGGAGAGGAGAGGGGAGTGTTGAGGAGAGAAGGGAGAGGAGAGGGGAGGGTTGAGGAGAGAAGGGAGAGGAGAGTTGAGCGTTAAGGAGAGAAGGGAGAGGAGAGGGGAGGGTTGAGGAGAGAAGGTAGAGGAGAGGGGAGGGTTGAGGAGAGAAGGGAGAGGAGAGGGGAGGGTTGAGGAGAGAAGGGAGAGGAGAGGGGAGTGTTGAGGAGAGAAGGGAGAGGAGAGGGGAGGGTTGAGGAGAGAAGGGAGAGGAGAGGGGAGGGTTGAGGAGAGAAGGGAGAGGAGAGGGGAGGGTTGAGGAGAGAAGGGAGAGGAGAGGGGAGTGTTGAGGAGAGAAGGGAGAGGAGAGGGGAGTGTTAAGGAGAGAAGGGAGAGGAGAGGGGAGGGTTGAGGAGAGAAGGGAGAGGAGAGGGGAGGGTTGAGGAGAGAAGGGAGAGGAGAGGGGAGGGTTGAGGAGAGAAGGGAGAGGAGAGGGGAGGTTTGAGGAGAGAAGGGAGAGGAGAGGGGAGAGTTAAGGAGAGAAGGGAGAGGAGAGTGGAGGGTTGAGGAGAGAAGGGAGAGTAGAGTGGAGGGTTGAGGAGAGAAGGGAGAGTAGAGTGGAGGGTTGAGGAGAGAAGGGAGAGGAGAGGGGAGAGTTAAGGAGAGAAGGGAGAGGAGAGGGGAGGGTTGAGGAGAGAAGGGAGAGGAGAGGGGAGGGTTGAGGAGAGAAGGGAGAGGAGAGGGGAGGGTTGAGGAGAGAAGGGAGAGTAGAGTGGAGGGTTGAGGAGAGAAGGGAGAGGAGAGGGGAGAGTTAAGGAGAGAAGGGAGAGGATAGGGGAGGGTTGAGGAGAGAAGGGAGAGTAGAGTGGAGGGTTGAGGAGAGAAGGGAGAGGAGAGGGGAGGGTTGAGGAGAGAAGGGAGAGGAGAGTTGAGAGTTGAGGAGAGAAGGGAGAGGAGAGGGGAGTGTTGAGGAGAGAAGGGAGAGGAGAGGGGAGTGTTGAGGAGAGAAGGGAGAGGAGAGGGGAGGGTTGAGGAGAGAAGGGAGAGGAGAGTTGAGCGTTAAGGAGAGAAGGGAGAGGAGAGGGGAGGGTTGAGGAGAGAAGAGAGAGGAGAGGGGAGGGTTGAGGAGAGAAGGGAGAGGAGAGGGGAGGGTTGAGGAGAGAAGGGAGAGGAGAGGGGAGGGTTGAGGAGAGAAGGGAGAGGAGAGGGGAGAGTTAAGGAGAGAAGGGAGAGGAGAGGGGAGGGTTGAGGAGACAAGGGAGAGGAGAGGGGAGGGTTGAGGAGAGAAGGGAGAGGAGAGGGGAGGGTTGAGGAGAGAAGGGAGAGGAGAGGGGAGGGTTGAGGAGAGAAGGGAGAGGAGAGGGGAGGGTTGAGGAGAGAAGGGAGAGTAGAGTGGAGGGTTGAGGAGAGAAGGGAGAGGAGAGGGGAGGGTTGAGGAGACAAGGGAGAGGAGAGGGGAGGGTTGAGGAGAGAAGGGAGAGGAGAGGGGAGGGTTGAGGAGAGAAGGGAGAGGAGAGGGGAGAGTTAAGGAGAGAAGGGAGAGGAGAGGGGAGGGTTGAGGAGAGAAGGGAGAAGAGAGGGGAGGGTTGAGGAGAGAAGGGAGAGGAGAGTGGAGAGTTGAGGAGAGAAGGGAGAGGAGAGGGGAGTGTTGAGGAGAGAAGGGAGAGGAGAGGGGAGTGTTGAGGAGAGAAGGGAGAGGAGAGGGGAGTGTTGAGGAGAGAAGGGAGAGGAGAGGGGAGGGTTGAGGAGAGAAGGGAGAGGAGAGGGGAGTGTTGAGGAGACAAGGGAGAGGAGAGGGGAGGGTTGAGGAGAGAAGGGAGAGGAGAGGGGAGGGTTGAGGAGAGAAGGGAGAGGAGAGGGGAGAGTTAAGGAGAGAAGGGAGAGGAGAGGGGAGGGTTGAGGAGAGAAGGGAGAGGAGAGGGGAGGGTTGAGGAGACAAGGGAGAGGAGAGGGGAGGGTTGAGGAGAGAAGGGAGAGGAGAGGGGAGGGTTGAGGAGAGAAGGGAGAGGAGAGGGGAGAGTTAAGGAGAGAAGGGAGAGGAGAGGGGAGGGTTGAGGAGAGAAGGGAGAGGAGAGGGGAGGGTTGTGGAGAGAAGGGAGAGGAGAGGGGAGGGTTGAGGAGAGAAGGGAGAGGAGAAGGGAGGGTTGAGGAGAGAAGGGAGAGGAGAGGGGAGGGTTGAGGAGACAAGGGAGAGGAGAGGGGAGGGTTGAGGAGAGAAGGGAGAGGAGAGGGGAGGGTTGAGGAGAGAAGGGAGAGGAGAGGGGAGAGTTAAGGAGAGAAGGGAGAGGAGAGGGGAGGGTTGAGGAGAGAAGGGAGAGGAGAGGGGAGGGTTGTGGAGAGAAGGGAGAGGAGAGGGGAGGGTTGAGGAGAGAAGGGAGAGGAGAGGGGAGGGTTGAGGAGAGAAGGGAGAGGAGAGGGGAGGGTTGAGGAGAGAAGGGAGAGGAGAGGGGAGGGTTGAGGAGAGAAGGGAGAGGAGAGGGGAGAGTTGAGGAGAGAAGGGAGAGGAGAGTTGAGAGTTGAGGAGAGAAGGGAGAGGAGAGGGGAGTGTTGAGGAGAGGGGAGTGTTGAGGAGAGAAGGGAGAGGAGAGGGGAGGGTTGAGGAGAGAAGGGAGAGGAGAGTTGAGCGTTAAGGAGAGAAGGGAGAGGAGAGGGGAGGGTTGAGGAGAGAAGGGAGAGGAGAGGGGAGGGTTGAGGAGAGAAGGGAGAGGAGAGGGGAGGGTTGAGGAGAGAAGGGAGAGGAGAGGGGAGGGTTGAGGAGAGAAGGGAGAGGAGAGGGGAGGGTTGAGGAGAGAAGGGAGAGGAGAAGGGAGGGTTGAGGAGAGAAGGGAGAGGAGAGGGGAGGGTTGAGGAGAGAAGGGAGAGGAGAGGGGAGGGTTGAGGAGAGAAGGGAGAGGAGAGGGGTGGGTTGAGGAGACAAGGGAGAGGAGAGGGGAGGGTTGAGGAGAGAAGGGAGAGGAGAGGGGAGGGTTGAGGAGAGAAGGGAGAGGAGAGGGGAGGGTTGAGGAGAGAAGGGAGAGGAGAAGGGAGGGTTGAGGAGAGAAGGGAGAGGAGAGGGGAGGGTTGAGGAGAGAAGGGAGAGGAGAAGGGAGGGTTGAGGAGAGAAGGGAGAGGAGAGGGGAGGGTTGAGGAGAGAAGGGAGAGGAGAGTTGAGCGTTAAGGAGAGAAGGGAGAGGAGAGGGGAGGGTTGAGGAGAGAAGGGAGAGGAGAGGGGAGGGTTGAGGAGAGAAGGGAGAGGAGAGGGGAGGGTTGAGGAGAGAAGGGAGAGGAGAAGGGAGGGTTGAGGAGAGAAGGGAGAGAAGAGGGGAGAGCTAAGGAGAGAAGGGAGAGGAGAGGGGAGGGTTGAGGAGAGAAGGGAGAGGAGAGGGGAGGGTTGAGGAGAGAAGGCAGAGGAGAGGGGAGGGTTGAGGAGAGAAGGGAGAGGAGAAGGGAGGATTGAGGAGAGAAGGGAGAGGAGAGTTGAGCGTTAAGGAGAGAAGGGAGAGGAGAGGGGAGGGTTGAGGAGACAAGGGAGAGGAGAGGGGAGGGTTGAGGAGAGAAGGGAGAGGAGAGGGGAGGGTTGAGGAGAGAAGGGAGAGGAGAGGGGAGGGTTGAGGAGAGAAGGGAGAGGAGAGTTGAGCGTTAAGGAGAGAAGGGAGAGGAGAGGGGAGGGTTGAGGAGACAAGGGAAAGGAGAGGGGAGGGTTGAGGAGAGAAGGGAGAGGAGAGGGGAGGGTTGAGGAGAGAAGGGAGAGGAGAGTTGAGCGTTAAGGAGAGAAGGGAGAGGAGAGGGGAGGGTTGAGGAGACAAGGGAGAGGAGAGGGGAGGGTTGAGGAGAGAAGGGAGAGGAGAGGGGAGGGTTGAGGAGAGAAGGGAGAGGAGAGGGGAGGGTTGAGGAGAGAAGGGAGAGGAGAGGGGAGGGTTGAGGAGAGAAGGGAGAGGAGAGGGGAGGGTTGAGGAGAGAAGGGAGAGGAGAGTTGAGCGTTAAGGAGAGAAGGGAGAGGAGAGGGGAGGGTTGAGGAGAGAAGGGAGAGGAGAGGGGAGTGTTGAGGAGAGAAGGGAGAGGAGAGGGGAGGGTTGAGGAGAGAAGGGAGAGGAGAGTTGAGCGTTAAGGAGAGAAGGGAGAGGAGAGGGGAGGGTTGAGGAGAGAAGGGAGAGGAGAGGGGAGGGTTGAGGAGAGAAGGGAGAGGAGAGGGGAGGGTTGAGGAGAGAAGGGAGAGGAGAGGGGAGGGTTGAGGAGAGAAGGGAGAGGAGAGTTGAGCGTTAAGGAGAGAAGGGAGAGGAGAGGGGAGGGTTGAGGAGACAAGGGAGAGGAGAGGGGAGGGTTGAGGAGAGAAGGGAGAGGAGAGGGGAGGGTTGAGGAGAGAAGGGAGAGGAGAGGGGAGGGTTGAGGAGAGAAGGGAGAGGAGAGGGGAGGGTTGAGGAGAGAAGGGAGAGGAGAGTGGAGGGTTGAGGAGAGAAGGGAGAGGAGAGTTGAGAGTTGAGGAGAGAAGGGAGAGGAGAGGGGAGGGTTGAGGAGAGATGGGAGAGGAGGGGGGAGGGTTGAGGAGAGAAGGGAGAGGTGAGGGGAGGGTTGAGGAGAGAAGGGAGAGGAGAGGGGAGAGTTAAGGAGAGAAGGGAGAGGAGAGGGGAGGGTTGAGGAGAGAAGGGAGAGGAGAGGGGAGGGTTGAGGAGAGAAGGGTGAGGAGAGGGGAGGGTTGAGGAGAGAAGGGAGAGGAGAGGGGAGGGTTGAGGAGAGAAGGGAGAGGAGAGGGGAGGATTGAGGAGAGAAGGGAGAGGAGAGGGGAGGGTTGAGGAGAGAAGGGAGAGGAGAGGGGAGAGTTGAAGAGAGATGGTAGAGGAGAGGGGAGGGTTGAGGAGAGAAGGGAGAGGTGAGGGGAGGGTTGAGGAGAGAAGGGAGAGGAGAGGGGAGGGTTAAGGAGAGAAGGGAGAGGAGAGGGGAGGGTTGAGGAGAGAAAGGAGAGGAGAGCCGAGAATTAAGGAGAGAAGGGAGAGGAGAGGAGAGGGTTGAGGAGAGAAGGGAGAGGAGAGGGGAGGGTTGAGGAGAGAAGGGAGAGGAGAGGGGAGAGTTGAGGAGAGAAGGGAGAGGAGAGGGGAGGGTTGAGGAGAGAAGGGAGAGGAGAGGGGAGCGTTGAGGAGAGAAGGGAGAGGAGAGCCGAGAATTAAGGAGAGAAGGGAGAGGAGAGGAGAGGGTTGAGGAGAGAAGGGAGAGGAGAGGGGAGAGTTGAGGAGAGAAGGGTGAGGAGAGGGGAGGGTTGAGGAGAGAAGGGAGAGGAGAGGGGAGGGTTGAGGAGAGAAGGGAAAGGAGAGGGGAGGGTTGAGGAGAGAAGGGAGAGGAGAAGGGAGGGTTGAGGAGAGAAGGGAGAGGATAGGGGAGGGTTGAGGAGAGAAGGGAGAGGAGAGGGGAGGGTTGAGGAGAGAAGGGAGAGGAGAGGGGAGGGTTGAGGAGAGAAGGGAGAAGAGAGGGGAGGGTTGAGGAGAGAAGGGAGAGGAGAGTGGAGAGTTGAGGAGAGAAGGGAGAGGAGAGGGGAGGGTTGAGGAGAGAAGGGAGAGGAGAAGGGAGGGTTGAGGAGAGAAGGGAGAGGAGAGGGGAGGGTTGAGGAGAGAAGGTAGAGGAGAGGGGAGGGTTGAGGAGAGAAGGGAGAGGAGAGGGGAGGGTTGAGGAGAGAAGGGAGAGGAGAGGGGAGGGTTGAGGAGAGAAGGGAGAGGAGAGGGGAGGGTTGAGGAGAGAAGGGAGAGGAGAGGGGAGGGTTGAGGAGAGAAGGGAGAGGAGAGTTGAGAGTTGAGGAGAGAAGGGAGAGGAGAGGGGAGGGTTGAGGAGAGAAGGGAGAGGAGAGGGGAGGGTTGAGGAGAGAAGGGAGAGGAGAGGAGAGGGTTGAGGAGAGAAAGGAGAGTAAAGGGAGGGTTGAGGAGAGAAGGGAGAGGAGAGGGGAGGGTTGAGGAGAGAAAGGAGAGGAGAGGGGAGGGTTAAGGAGAGAAGGGAGAGGAGAGGGGAGGGTTGAGGAGAGAAGGGAGAGGAGAGGGGAGGGTTGAGGAGAGAAGGGAGAGGAGAGGGGAGTGTTGAGGAGAGAAGGGAGAGGAGAGGGGAGTGTTGAGGAGAGAAGGGAGAGGAGAGGGGAGAGTTAAGGAGAGAAGGGAGAGGAGAGGGGAGGGTTGAGGAGGGAAGGGAGAGGGGAGTTGAGAGATGAGGAGAGAAGGGAGAGGAGAGGGGAGGGTTGAGGAGAGAAGGGAGAGGAGAGGGGAGGGTTGAGGAGAGAAGGGAGAGGTGAGGGGAGGGTTGGGGAGAGAAGGGAGAGTAGAGGGGAGGGTTGAGGAGAGAAGGGAGAGGAGAGGGGAGGGTTGAGGAGAGAAGGTAGAGGAGAGGGGAGGGTTGAGGAGAGAAGGGAGAGGAGAGGGGAGGGTTGAGAAGAGAAGGGAGAGGAGAGGGGAGGGTTGAGGAGAGAAGGGAGAGGAGAAGGGAGGGTTGAGGAGAGAAAGGAGAGGAGAAGGGAGGGTTAAGGAGAGAAGGGAGAGGAGAGGGGAGGGTTGAGGAGAGAAGGGAGAGGAGAGGGGAGGGTTGAGGAGAGAAGGGAGAGGAGAGGGGAGGGTTGAGGAGAGAAGGGAGAGGAGAAGGGAGGGTTGAGGAGAGAAGGGAGAGGAGAAGGGAGGGTTGAGGAGAGAAGGGAGAGGAGAGGGGAGGGTTGAGGAGAGAAGGGAGAGGAGAGGGGAGGGTTGAGGAGAGAAGGGAGAGGAGAGGGGAGGGTTGAGGAGAGAAGGGAGAGGAGAGGGGAGGGTTGAGGAGAGAAGGGAGAGGAGAAGGGAGGGTTGAGGAGAGAAGGGAGAGGAGAGGGGAGGGTTGAGGAGAGAAGGGAGAGGAGAGGGGTGGGTTGAGGAGAGAAGGGAGAGGAGAAGGGAGGGTTGAGGAGAGAAGCAAGAGGTGAAGGGAGAGGAGAGTGTTGAGAGTAAGGGGAGGATCGAGGGAGAGGAAAGATGGGGACGAGGAAGATTACGATACGGAGTACTTCGCCGAATCGATGCACATCCTCGTCCTCCTGATCCGCGTCCAGAGCCTCATCTCGCGCGCCAGCATCTCGAGGTGGCAGAGGAGCGTCCCTTCCATCGTGATATTCCCTGAGCGTAAAAAACAAAGCGAGGAATTGACACTGATAAGCACTTCGCATTCTGGAGACACTGCATTACACGGCGCGATTTCCCCCTCCCTTGTTAACGACAGCTTCATATAGAGGCCACGATTTGCGTCCTTATGGCATTCTGGCATAAAGGGAGCGACCGAGACGCACTTCCTTGAAATTAAACTAAAACGCACCAAGGGACTTTAGGACTTACATCCACGCGACTTAAGAGCTGTTATCCCTCGGAGGGCTCGGGCGCCGAGGATCATCTCCCTCTCTCCCACATCCACTCGCACGGGGTCGCTGCATAAGTGCCATTGTTCCACGGGAGTTTGGTACAATAAATCAAGAAATGCTTCGCGATCTTCGCCCTTACGCGAGCACAATTTAATATATGGCCCGAAATCGCCTTGACGCTGTCGCATTAGATTTATCCCCGCCGTAAATTGTACTTACTGCTCGTCTAACGGCCGTCTTTGTAAGTATGAACGGAAGATAATGAAGCTGTATTGCAGCTAGCACCTGTAAAGGTCGTTTATAAGCAATATATGAATGAAGTAAAAGTAATTAAGTAATGAAAACTAAGCAAAAGAAAAAAAAAACAGCAGTAAGTGATTATATTTCACTGATCATGTACGTATTTTTGATGTAATAGTATGGATAATGTTACCGATGTTTTTTTCAGTTGTATGAAAGAATATTAAACTTTACATAATAGGTGAAAGTCTGATAATATATATGAGTACATATGTTCATTGGAACGAACGCTAAACTATTACTGAAATGACCAAAATACATATCTGTTGAGTTAACTGTAACTTTAGGTAATAGCTAACTAATGTAACTTATAACCTACATACTGCCGAGAAGATAAATTGCCACTGTAGTTTGAAAATTCTTCGCAGGTAAATGATATTCGAGTTCTTAATAACTCAATAGGTTATGCTTGATATACTAAAATACAGGTATAAGTTAATGGTCAAACTCAAAAAATATATACCGTACAGTGTATTATATCTGAAATAGAAAAAAAAAACTATTTTGTTATTGCAGTATTTTTGTTGTGTATCAAAACTATTCATAATTAATATATAACGTTATACTATGGAACTAGTCTTAGGTGATAAATATAATCTCCTGCGATGGATCGAGTTTATTTGGAAAATTAGAACCTTTGATATTTTATGCGCCTTGATTATGGAACTTCAGGTTTTTGATTATGGAACTTCAGTTAAGATTTATAGTTTGCGTGAAGCTCAGTTTCTTTGAAGGTTTGGCCTGACCCCACTCTCTCGTTAAAAAAGAAAAAACAAGAAAGAAAGACATAGTAAAATTATATACTTTACTTAATTATATTCTTTCTGATTGTAAGTCCAGCAGAACATTACATTAATATGCTTGGACTGTACTGTGTTTGTTGCTGAATCATATATATCCGCCATCATATCCGGGAAGATATCGGAAACGTCAATCTTTATGCAGTCCATAAAGGAAGCCTACAAATACATACAAATACGAATCCCATACCATCAACCCTGACAGCATGGCGACAGCGTGGGCTCGCGTGGGAGAATCTGTTGTTTGGACGCTGTCCTATGGGGTCTGTTGTGGCTTTTGGGGGTCTTATTCGGTCTTTGTCACAACTTTGGCAGATTCATTGATAATTTCCTTTTTTCCTGATTTTGATGAAAAAGGGATATATGATTATATTATTATTTGACATTTTTCTTTTGTTCCTGATCATTACAAACATTTCCTGGCTTCTCTCGCAGGCTCCGTAGTAAGGAGGTCTAGGCATGACATACGGCGGGTCCATAATTCGATGAGTTCTAGATATAGGGGTCTTTAGGTTGTAGAAACATGACTTTAAGTCGTAGATATATGATTCAGGTTATAGATAGAGGATCTCACTTCCCTAAACAAATGAGCAGCACCAGCAGACAGGAAGATTAAGTAGCCCATCTGTTCATTCACTTTTGCCATTTATCTCTTGCACTATAACTGTCCTCACAACCTTGCTCAGTAATTGGTTTGTTTCTTCACCATTACCGCTGCTTCTCTTGCCGTATGATCTAGGTTTTGAAGGTTTGAACTAGGTTGAACTAAGGTCGTTCACAATCTTTTACCTCCCCCTCCCTCCTCCTTTCTCCTATGATATTTGTTTTGTATTGGTGTTGAAGGAGATTACTTTAATGGAATGTATCTATTGTATCTAACTATAGAGTAGAATTTGCGTTGAGGGATTAATAGGCAAAGGATGTGACTAAAGAACTAATGTTTCATAACATGTCACTCACTCGCAATACCAGGAACCTGGTGCCAAAGACGCTTAAAAATCTTTTCCGTACTTGCATACAGAACACATACGCGCATATCTATATGTTTTACTGTCTATTCATCTATCTGTCTATCTACCTGATATATGTATACATACGGGAACAAACACATAAACAAACAAACACACATGCACAAACACCGTGCACACATACACAACATCAGCAACAACAAGAATTACAACAAAAGCAGCAGCTATAACAAGAATAAGAAAAATTATAACAACACACATACCGTCTTTCCGAACACACACATACAAACAGAAACAATATGCTCAAACATCCGCCACACCCTACCATCGCCGACATTTTTCTCCTTTTTATTTTCAAAAATTCCATCCGTCTGCGCGTCCCCGTCACCCGCCTCTTTCTAAGAGCGCCGAATTCCTCCCGCTGAGAATTCTCTTCCTCGCAGTCTAGTCACGAAAGCGATCATAAGACGAAATATACCGCCTTGGCCCCGAAAAACTTAAAAGGCTACGTTTCAAGGTTTTTTATGATTTTTTATCGCCTTCGCCAAAAACGAGAATCTAGAACTGGCCGATCGTCTCCTTGTCAAGCGACGGCGGCCAGAGAGCGGATTCCGGGTAGGTAATTGCAGGTCGGAATGCCCAGCTTATGGCGAGGAATCTGCGAGGGGCAGATATGTGGTGAAATGTTTATAACTACGCATCAATCTATCTAGTTATTTATCGCTATATGTACGGCGTGTATATATATATATATATATATATATATATATATATATATATATATATATATATATATATATATATATATATATATATAT
>NC_091555.1:25143695-25146195 GCF_042767895.1 Penaeus vannamei
CAGTCTTGGCCCCCAAATTTCGCTATTTCGTCGCGCCATCGTGTCATTGGTCTGGCTCTTGGCCTCCTTAAGTTATTTATAGTCCAGTCTGTTACTTTCTTTGTCCATCTGTCGTCTTGTCTCCGACATACATGCCCTGCCCATTGCCATTTCTTCTTTTTAATGCTCTTGAGTATATCTTCTACCTTCGTCTGTTCTCTGATCCACGTCGCCCTCTTCCGATCTCTCAGGCTAATTCCCATCATCGATCTTTCCATCCCTCTCTGGGCGCTTATTAGTTTCCTCTCCAGTAACCTGGTTGTAGTCCATGTTTCTGACCCATAGGTCATAACTGGGAGGACGCATTGATTAAAGACTTTTCTTTTTAAGCACAATGGCAAGGAACCTCTTAGTGTGCTACTGTGCCTGCCGAAGGCACTCCAGCCTAGACTGATTCGTCGCTTTATTTCCTGTTCACTTGATGTGCCTGTCTGCACGAGTTGTCCTAGGTATATATACCTGTCTACTACCTCTAGTGCTTCGCCTTGTACATGTATTTGTTTGAGTGGGACTCTGCTGTTGAACATAACCTTAGTCTTTTTCTTGTTCATCTTAAGTCCGACTTTTAGGCTTTCTCTATTCAGATCGTTTATTAATTGCTGCAGTTCATCAACTGATTCACTAAGGAGAACAATGTCGTCTGCAAATCTTAGGTTGTTTAGGTGTTCGTCTCCTATTTTGATACCCTTCCCTTCCCATTCTAGTCTCTTGAATATTTCCTCGAGGCAGGCTGTAAACAGCTTTGGTGAGATGGTGTCGCCCTGTCTAACGCCTTTTTTAATTGGTATTTTATCGGTTTCTGTGTGGAGTTTGATGGTTGCTGTCCCATCTTTGTATATATCTTCCAATATATTACAATATACCTCCTCAACTCCCTGTTGTTGAATAGCACCTAATACTGCTGGTATTTGTACCGAGTCAAATGCCTTTTCATAATCGATGAATGCCATACACAGGGGTTTCCTATATTCGTTTACTTTTTCTCTTATTTGGGTGAGTGTGTGGATGTGATCTGTTGTTGAGAATCCGCTGCGGAAGCCTGCCTGTTCTCTAGGCTGGCTGGAATCCAAACTGTCAGAGATGCGAGCTGTAATGACTTTCGTGAACAGTTTGTAAGTAACCGAAAGGAGGCTTATGGGTCGGTAATTTTTTTAAAATTTTTTATCGCCTTTTTTGTGTAACAAGATAATTGTTGCATTTTTCCAGGCTTTCGGAGTTTTTCCGCTGAGAAGACATTTGTTAAAAAGATTGGCTAGTTTCACTGTTGCGATGTCTCCTGCATCTAATATGAGGTCTATACTAATTCCGTCTTCGCCTGGTGTTTTCCCTCTCTTCATGCCTTTAAGTGCTCTTTTTATTTCTTCTTTTGTGATATTAGGTACGTCGCTAGTTACCGCGTTTGCTTCTATTTGTGGCTGTTCGTTTGAGTTGTATAGATCCCTGTAAAAGTCTTCCACTACTTTGATGATTTCATTCTTGTTATGTGTTACTTCTCCGTCTGGTTTCTTAATTGCATACATTTGGTTTCTCCCTATTCCTAGTCTTCTTTTAGCTGCTTTCATGCTGGTACCTGAAATCACTGCTTCATTTATTATTTGAGTATTGAATTTCCGTACATCTTCCCTCTTCTTTTTATTTATGGTCTTTGTTAGTTCAACCAATTCTATCTTGTCCCTATTTGACGATACTTTTCATGTCTCTACGTTTTTGCATAAGCTGTTTAGTTTCTACCGAGAGCTTGCTGGAGCTTCGATTGTCGTTCTTTCCGCCTACTTCAAGTGCAGCTTCTTTTATTATGTCATTGAACTGTTTATTGATTTGGTCGATGTTGAGATCTTCGTCGCGGAGGAGTGAATATCTGTTTTGGATGTTTAGGCTAAATTCTGTTGCTCTGATCCTCAAGTTAGCCAAGTTTGGCTGTGGTTTACTCATTAGTTTGTTCCTTTCCCTTCTGAGATGTATTTTAATTTCGCCTCTCACCATTCTATGGTCGCTGCCTACATTTACTTTATTTATAACCTCTACATTTTTTATTATATCGCGCCTATTTGAAATTATGAAGTCAATTTCGTTTTTGACGTCAGAAGGCGACTTCCATGTCCACTTCCGTTCTAGTCTTTTTTCGAAGAATGTATTCATGATACTGAGTGATCGAGCCTCCGCAAATTCGACTAGCATTTGTCCCCTCTCGTTCCTAGTGCCTATTCCATGGTTCCCTACTGCGGTTTCGCCCTCTGTCTTTTTACCTATTTTGGCATTAAAATCCCCCATAATTATTGTGAAATGGGATTTTGTTCTCTCGCTGGCTAAGTGAACATCTTCATAGAAGCTCTCTATTTCTTCATCACTGTGGCTGCAGGTTGGAGTATAGACTTGAATAATTTTTAAGTTGTACCTAGTGTTTAGTTTTATTGTTACAGAAGCCACTCTTTCGCTGACACTATAGAATTCTACAATGTTC
>NC_091555.1:25194694-25197194 GCF_042767895.1 Penaeus vannamei
ATTATTATGCAAATTATTATTGTCAGATTCATCATTATAACTATTTTCATAATGATAAAAATAATAATGATAATTTTAGAAATAATGGCATTAATGCTCATCATAATAACAATAACAATAATATTTCTTTTATTGCAATAATTATCAGAATTATCATTATAATCATCATTTTTTTATTGTTATCATTATCATTATTGTCATTATCACCATAATTATCATCATTATGGTTAATAATAAAGGTGTTATCATGAAAATCATCATAATTACCTGAATTAATGTTAAAATCATAATAATCATCAATTGAAAGCGAAAAAGTTTTTTTTCGACCTTTCTCGCTAGATTTTGTCGTTTTTTCTACCACTGGGATTTTATTAGTTTTAGATTTTATTTCACTATAAATGGACTCTTTGCTTATTATTATCATTATTATTGTAAGTATTCTTATAATTATCATTATTATTGTCATTATCGTCATGATTATCATTATTATCATTATCATTATTGCAGTTCTAATAATTATTATGCTAATTATCACTATTATTTTCATTGTAACTATTTTTATAATAATAACAGTATGGAAATAATAATAATAAAATTCCAAAAGTCGAAAAAACGGCAAAATCTAGCGTATTACAGCCTTTTGAGAGAAAATTCCAAAAAACCCTCTTTCTCACTTTTAAATTACAATTATGATGATTTGAACATTAATTCAGGTAATTATGATGATTTTCATGAAAATTCCTTTATCATTAACAATAATTAAAATAATAAAATGATAATTATAATGATTATAATGTTCGGGGATCCATCCCCGAACAGAGAGGTTTATATATTCATGATAAAAATGTGGTAGTGCATTGTTTCCATCTTTCATTAATATACCTCAGGTTATCTGATTTGGGGTTTGATCTGCTTTCCATAAGTCCCGAATGCTCACGGGGATTGTGTGTAAAATCTCGCTATACTTACTCAGATATGAGTAGTTAGGTAAAGTCCATGGCGCTAGATTGCACCTGGTTGCACAATCCTTTTGTTGAGTAGTGGAGTAATGGATAGAGCGGCCGCCCTACGATCCGGCGGCGCCGGATCGATCCCCGAATAGAGAGGTTTATATATTAATGATAAGTTTGATAATTACTGAAATAAAAGCAATAATTAACTCTATTCTAATAATTTTCATACAAATAATGACAATATAAATAATAATATCATTATTATTGTTATTATAAGGAGTATTATTGTCATTATTATTTCTAAAATTATCATTATTGCTATTATCATTATAGAAATAGTTATAATGATGAAAATGACAGTAATAATTTGCATAATAATCATTATGACTGCAATAATGATAATGATTATAATGATAATCATGACGATAATGACTATAATGATGATAATCATAAAACTAATAAAATACCAAAAGTCGAAAAAACTACAAAATCTAGCCTTTTGAGAGAAAATTCGAAAAAAAATTCTCTTTTAAAGGATAATTATGATGATTTTAACATTAATTCAAGTAATTATGATGATTTTCATAATAATTCCTTTATCATTAACTATAATGATGGTAATTGTGATGATAATGAGAAAAATGATAATGATAATAATAAAATGATAATTATGATAATTTTCATAATTAATGCAATAATTGCAATAATTAACTCTATTCTGATAATTTTCATACTACTAATGACAACAAAAATAATAATATTATTGTTATTATAATGAGCATTATTGTCATTATTATTTCTAAAATTATCATTATTGTTATTATAATTATTATAGTTATAATGATGAAAATAATTATTATAACTGTAATAATGATAATCATGACGATAATGAATATAATGATTTTCATACTACTAAGAATAATATTAATAATAATATCATTATTATTGTTAATATAATGAGCATTATTGTCATTATTATTTCTAAAATTATCATTATTATTATCATTATAAAAATAGTTATAATGATGAAGATGACAGTAATAATTTGCATAATAATCATTATAACTGGAATAATGACAATTATAATAATGACAATCATGATGATAATGACTATAATGATGATTATCATAAGAATAATGAGAATAATGATAATAATCATTCAGGTAATTATGATGATTTTCATGATAATTCCTTTATCATTAAAAATAATGATGACAATTATGATGATAATGACAATAATAAGAATGGTAATAATAATATAATGATAATTTTTATAATTACTCCAATAATACCAATATGAATTATTGCTATTATTAAAGTAAATATATTTTCATAGTAATAATGAAAAAGAAATATCATTATTATTGTTATTATAATGAGAATTAGTCATTATTCTAAAATTACTATTATTATTATTATAAAAATAGTTATAATGATGAAAATGACAGTAATGATTAGCATAATAATCATTATAACTTCAATAATGATAATGATAATAATGATAATAATAACGATAATGACTAAAAGGATGATAATCATAAGAATAA
>NC_091555.1:25229800-25232300 GCF_042767895.1 Penaeus vannamei
TTTCCTCTATAATTTACCTCCCTGCCTCTATGTTGCTCGCCACATACCCCTTTACTGCCATGTAAAAATCAGGAATGTCTAACGCAGATGCATAGAAAGAAAAAGTAAGCGCCTTTGTTTATTATATGTTTGCAAGTAATATGTTGATTATGGAAAATATATAGTTACTGATGACTTGGTTTAAAAAATGAAATGGATATTCGCATGCCAACTGCTAAGACCTATTGCATCGAGAGTGTCATGTACACTTTCTACTCCTTTGGAGTAAATTTATCCTTGATTGATAATCCCGGTTTTAGGCGAATTTATCTATGTCCAATAGACGTAAAATTATAAAAGCTATATGACAAAAGAGTTATTTTATCCTCAAACTGTATCATATCATATAAAAGTCCTTTGCTTTGATAAAGAATCTGCTGCTAAAACAGCAAATAATAATTTAACAATTACTTGGCCTTCTTCATTTATACATTTTTTCTCTCTCTTTTATTTTGATGGTGAAAATGGTTTTTAGGGGCATTTAACGGTTTTCGTCGCTACGACAATTAGCGAGTAACTTGATGAAAATGTATGCATTACTTAAAAAATGGTGCATAAATGTGCGTAATACAGGTAAAATGATAAAAACTCTATGACAAGAAGGGCAAACGTGTTTTATCATTTTATCCTAAAACGTCTTCATTTAGATACAGAGCCTATGGCTAAAACGTAAAAAAAGTGTTACAATTGCTTAAAACCTTCTCTTTTATACATTTTTTAAAAGATAAATTGTTCTAAGGAACCTCTTAACATTTTCATTGTTATTGCAATTAGTGAATTAATTAGTGAAACATTATATCTTAGCCGAGGATGTTTAGACATATCAGTGTTTCGTAATGTGACATGTATGAATATTAAGTTTCTCAGAGAATATTGAAGAGGTCGAGCAGTAAGTTTTATTCAATGTCGGTGTAAAAATAGTTGTTTCTCTTTGTACAGGGATATTTGATCAAAGGTAAGTATGCATTACTTTTTAAAAATGGTGCCTAGATGGGCGTTTCCCGATAAAGTAAATTACAGTAGGCCGACGGAGAGGTTATTTAGTTCGATCTTTAACCGCATATTTGTGGGCAGGTGAGAAAGACGATTGCGGGAGATCGAGAAGTAAAGTTTGGTTGAATTTATGCCCTGAAGCAAGTTTATGAAATAATTCGCACTTTTACAGATGTTCGCAAGCTTGCTTGTATATACAGTAGACCGAGCAAGTTTTGAAATGTATCGGTTGTGTGGCGGGATAATTATCTCGCAAATGTGACACATCGACATGTACAAATATGCGAGAAGGTGGTTGCCACATTTATACTTGCGCACTAAATTCAAGTCGATTAAAACTCGATTCAAATTTTCTTATATTGCATTGTCGCCTGGTAAGATGTGCGTTTGTGTAAGGCTGAAAACCATTATAAAGACATTGTCTGCAACAAGAGTTTTATGATCCTTTTCGCTGAATTGTATAGTTATTGTGAAGAATCATTAGCAATATAAGAACGGCTGCTATAACATGTTAAAAGATGAGTGGAGGTCTCAATGGCAGTAATTGCCAACGAAGATAAGTCATTTCTGTTATTCTTGTGAGGACTTTCTTTGTTATATTGCGCATTTGTGATAAAAGTTATCATGTATGGTTTTGCGAGTGATTTTTTTGCATGCGCAAATGGAGTGAGAATTGGATTTTGCCAAATGCCTTATATTTGTATAATATCAACATCTTAAAAACTCAGTGTTGGTTAATATAGCATTCTTTTTCTTGTTTGGTTACACTTCGAGACGAGATAGCAGCGCCGTCGCCATGGAAGTGGTTGCACTTTCATACTCGTTACCGGAATACACCGTCTCGCACTCATCGATGTCGCCCGACCCCACCCGGGAGAGGCGACGTTCGTGGCAACTCGGTAATCATCGCCATGAGCGATGAGGAAGATGTTAGTTTTTAGTTGACGCGGGGGATGGACATATGGCCCAAGTATGATTTAAGCATGTCTAGTTGCTTGTGCTAGTGTATATTTGAAGATGATAAAGGTATATTGAGTACATGGCGATTTTTATCATCCTTTTCATCGCATTGTATTATTATTGGGATGCATTAGCAATTAAAGCTAAATTTACGTGTTTAAGACACGATAGAAAGCTAAATATAATTATCAGATCAATACCCATGATCATTTACCTCGCACAACCCCTCCCCCTCAAGATCAATATTCTTAACCCTTATCGCATCCGGAGAGCAGCTAAGAGTATTTCTTTACCCTCTTTTGATGACCTATGGCCACGCAGTGTTTGGGCGAGGAACAGGGTGAGGTATGGTTATTGATTATTTCACGCTCATTAGCCATGTCTTTGATCACACATCTATGGCAATCCAATGCTGGTGGGTGCATTAGCTCTTTAGTTATTACTTGCGGAGGGTGGCGAGGAGAGCTAATTTGTCCATCGGTCTATTGTGCAGTGTTTTGCTACAAGC
>NC_091555.1:25275492-25277992 GCF_042767895.1 Penaeus vannamei
TAAAACTCTTGTTGCAGACAATGTCTTTATAATGGTTTTCAGCCTTACACAAACGCACATCTTACCAGGCGACAATGCAATATAAGAAAATTTGAATCGAGTTTTAATCGACTTGAATTTAGTGCGCAAGTATAAATGTGGCAACCACCTTCTGCATATTTGTACATGTCGATGTGTCACATTTGCGAGATAATTATCCCGCACACAACCGATACATTTCAAAACTTGCTCGGTCTACTGTATATACAAGCAAGCTTGCGAACATTGTAAAAGTGCGAATTATTTCATAAACTTGCTTCAGGGCATAAATTCAACCCAAAATTTACTTCTCGATCTCCCGCAATCGTCTTTCTCACCTGCCCACAAATATGCGGTTAAAGATCGAACTAAATAACCTCTCCGTCGGGCCCACTGTAATTTACTTTATCGGGAAACGCCCATCTAGGCACCATTTTTAAAAAGTAATGCATACTTACCTTTGATCAAATATCCCTGTACAAAGAGAAACAACTATTTTTACACCGACATTGAATAAAAATTACTGCTCGACCTCTTCAATATTCTCTGAAAACTTAATATTCATACATGTCACATTACGAAACACTGATATGTCTAAACATCCCCGGCTAAGATATAATGTTTCACTAATTAATTCACTAATTGCCATAACAATGAAAACGGTTAAAAGGTTCCTTAGAACAATTTATCTTTAAAAAAATGTATAAAAGAGAAGGTTTTAAGCAATTGTAACACATTTTTTTACGTTTTAGCCATATGCTCTTTATCTAAATGAAGACGTTTTAAAATAAAATGATAAAACACGTTTGCCCTTCTTGTCATAGAGTTTTTATCATTTTACCTGTATTACGCACATTTAGGCACCATTTTTAAGTAATGCATACATTTTCATCAAGTTACTCGCTAATTGTCGTAGCGACGAAAACCGTTAAAGGCCCCTAAATACCATTTTCACCATCAAAATAAAAGAGAGAGAAAAAATGTATAAAAGAAGAAGGCCAAGTATTTGTTAACATACTATTTGCCGTTTTAGCAGCAGGTTCTTTATCAAAGCAAAGGACTTTTATATGATATGAAAAAGTTTAAGGATAAAATAACTCTTTTGTCATAGAGCTTTTATAATTTTACGTCTATTGAACATAGATGAATTCGCCTAAGACAGGGACTTTCGACCAAGGATAAATTTACTCCAAAGGAGTAGAAAGTGTACATGACACTCTCGATGCAATAGGTCTTAGCAGTTGGCATGCGAATATCCATTTCATTTTTTTTAAAACCCAAATCATCAGTAACTATATATTTTCCATAATCAACATATTACTTGCAAACATATAATAAAAAAAGGCGCTTACTTTTTTTTTCTATGCATCTGCGTTAGACATTCCTGATTTTTACATGGCAGTAAAGGGGTATGTGGCGAGCAACATAGAGGCAGGGAGGTAAATTATAGAGGAAAGGTTAAAAATTTCACACCTAAAGAGAAAAAGTGGCAACCGAAGCCATATTTTCAGTACTTTTGCCATTAATGGCAAGTAGAAGACATTCGTTTGGGGAAAAAAAAAAAACGCTTAATGTCATAATAAGGGAGAGAAAAGCGTCCTTTTATATAACTCAGAGAAAGAAAAAAATGACTTTTTACTCAAATACAAGAACGACTGAAAGTATATATACATATGGGTGGAGCATATGGTTTTCAGGTCATGAAAATATAGGGCAAAATCATTAAAACGTTCTCGCATTGCTGTCATCTTTAACAGAAGACATGTATATTATCAGTAAAAAAAGTTTTTTGCAATTGAATACATTTGTCTTTCCTGTAATAATAATACAAAAAGTCAATTTGCTCATTAATACTACTAATGTCTTATTCCTTTAGAGATGTCCTCCTAAACAGTGATGATGCTTTGTCCAATATACAGATGATGGAAGACCTTACACAGACGGCTGAGAATACCGTGACTCGTCACGAGCTATTGGTCTCACCGGCATACTAGGCGAAAAAAAAAAAAAACAGAAGTACTCGTCTCGACTCCCTTCGTGAAGAATTGCTTGGTTAATGAATATCTCACCTTGAAATTGCACCTTTTCAGGCATTTGGCCAAGGTAAATCCCCCTGCTCTACATATGTAGGATGACACGTCTCTTTGCTGGTCCTCGTAGCACATCCTTCTACACACCTGTTCGTTTCGCTAGTTCACGCAGTCTGTTTCCCCTATCAAACATGCCATACCTTGTTGGTGGATCTTATCCTGGCCCCACCCCCTCGGCTATACGCGATAGTCAAGAAAAAAGAAGTGATTTTGATCATAAATGTAGGTATAACATGACTTCACACGTCACTGAATATGTATCTCCAAGACTTGATATGTATTTTGGGGATGCGTGTAATCATACGAGTATCGAGCTTGGAGGTCCCCTTTTGAAGAAAACGCAAGGATTTTATAAAACCATAAGACAGTAATTTTCTTGATAAGTATTTGAA
>NC_091555.1:25295343-25300689 GCF_042767895.1 Penaeus vannamei
TTTTTTTTTTCTTTTTTTTTATCATATTCAATGTTACTATTATTATTGTTGCCATCATCATTCTTCTTCTCATTATCATTATCATCATCATTGCCATCAATATTGTTATTACCTCCGCCAAGGAGCTTATGTTTTTGGTAGTGTTAGTGGGATAAAAAAAAAAAAAAAAAAAAAAAAAACATATTTCTATGAAATCTTTACCAGAGGTGTGTCCTAGCCTGACTTAGATGTCGCTATCTTTTGGTGGCGATCCAGATCCAATTTTATTATTACTATTATTATTATTATTATTATTATTATTATTATTATTATTATTATTATTATTACATCAGGGGTAACTATTACTATCATTACCTTTATTACCACCTACGAAAAAGTTATGCTTACGGACGTCACCATTCTTGTGAAAAAGAGGATTTTAATGCCATTCTTCAAGTGTAAATATTCTTCAGCGCTTCTAGATGTGATTATTACTATCATTATTATTGTTATTTTTGTCGAAATTACTGTTATTATTATTGCTACTCCCATTATCCTTATTATCTGTATTATTATTATCATTATCATCATCACCGATGATAATGATAATAATAAAGATAATAATGATAGTGTTAATTATAATGGGAGTAGCAACAATAATGCAACAGGAACGACGAAGGGAAGGGCAAGAAAACACACGAATATGCCGAAGGCCTTTTCACTATTGCTTCGTCAGGGCAAGCAATAGTGAAAAGGCCTTCGGCATATTCGTGTGTTTTCTTGCCCTTCCCTTCGTCGTTCCTGTTGCAATCTGTTCAACATGAATTCCACACAAGCAACAATAATAACAGTAATATCAACAAAAAATAACAATAATAATAATAGTAATTTTCATCATCATCATTATCACCATCTCATTATAATCATCATCATCATCAACATTGTTATTATTTGTTATTATCACTTCTACTTAATTATTATTATTTGTATAATTATTGCTATCTTTCTCGTTATCATTTTTGAGACTGTTATCATTATTATTATTACTATGATTATTATTATCATTATTATTATTATCATTGTTACTATTATTATCATCATTGTCATCATTATCATAATTATAGTTATCATTAATATTATCATTATTATTACTTTATTATCATTAAAATCAGTATCACCATTACTATTGTCATTATCAGTATTATCGTCTTTATCATTATTATTATTGTCATTAATATTATTAATAATATCATTGTCATTATCATCATCTTTTTATTGCTGTAATTATCATTATCATTGTTATAACTATTATTATAATTATTATTATAATAAATATGACAATGATGTTAAAATTATATTAATGATAATGTCGATAATGATGTTAATGATAATGACAATAACGAATATGATATCAATAATGAGAAGAATATTAATATTAACAAAAATAATAGTCTTAATAATAAGAAGAACAACAATAATAATAATGATAGTAATAATGAGAGCAATAATAATTATTCTCAATATTATTGATAATATAAATAATAATAACAATAATAGTTATGCTTATAATGATAATATTAATAATGTTAATAATAACACTGATGAAATAATAACAATAATAACAATAAGAAATACTGATAACAACCTAAAAAACAACAACAATAATGATAGTGAAAACGATAGAAATAATGATAACGAAAATCACAATTCTCCCTCTCCCCATCATAATCATCATCATAATCATCATTATCACCATCAACATCATCACCAACACAACAACAACAACAACAACAACAACAACAATAATAATAATAATAATAATAATAAATATAATAATAAATATAATAATAATAATAATAGTAATAATAATAATAATAATAATAATAATAATGAGAATAAGAATAAGAATAGTAACAAAATATTAATCATAATAACAAAACGAATAACAACAAAACCTATAGTAATAATAACAATGATGGAATATTGCATTACCGCATTCAAATGATAAATAAAAACCTCTCCGATCGGGACTCCAACTCTCGTCATTGCAGACAGTTACTTGCCTGCAACGACGAAGATTCGGGAAACAATGCGTAGAAAAAAGACCGAAAAGGAGCACTTAATGCCAAGAAAGTTCAAATAGGCAAATGAGAAACTCCACCTCAGTGCCATGTCACTTATTTAGTAAATGAGAGAAATAATTCAAAGTAGTAAAATGCGAAAAGGGGAACACAGAAAAGAGAAAGACACGTAACAAGGGTAAAAGGTGAGACCTAGCGGGTCCATCCTCCTCAAAGCCGTGTGAGTTCTTCAGTAAATGAGAGAGACAATGCAAAGAAGAAGAAAAAATACGAAAAAGAGAAAGAAAGACCACGTAACAAAGGTAAAATACGAAACCAAGCGGGTGCCTCCGCCTCCGAGCCGTGCGAGCTCCGAAGTTCCTGTCACATCGCAGCGGTTCGACTCAGAGCTCAAGGGGACCTTCTGCTGATTTTTTCGGCGATTTTCGCCCCTCTTGCCGAAATTGACTTTAATGCAGTTTCAAGTAGTTTCTAGTCCCCCGGTTCTCCCCTGAAAATTTCAAGGCTCGACCGTTATTTTTTAGGTGGTAGCAGCGATTTTCGATGTCGACCGAAATATTATTTTTTTGATGGTACCTTTGAAAATCGGCAATTGTGACGCAATGATTAGAGATAATAAAAATATGAGGTTATTTTCTGAAAGCTTATCAAATTTCACATAAGATGAGACCAACCTTCTTTTTTTCGGAATAATTTAAAAAATCCGGCAAGCGTCCAAAAAACGACAATGAAGAAATTTTCCATAGAAATAACTAAACATGATATGTTTTTCATATGGTGTATTTTCTTATCTTTATGTTTTCATCATACATAGTTACTTTGATCTATGAGCAAAAAATTTCGAAAATGCAAACCTCCCCCCCCACCCATGGGGGGTAGTTTTGCCAAATATTCAGGATCACCACCAAAATTTTATGGAATATTAATTAGGCTAAGACAAACCTCAGGTTAAAATTTTATTCAAATCTATTCATAACTTTTCGAGTTAGAAAAAAAAATTCCTGGATCCAAACCATGGTCCGCATCACCACCAAACTGCAATAGGCGTCTAAGTTAGGTTAAAACTCACCTTTGGTTAAAATCTCGTTAAAATGTGTTCATAACTTTTAGAAATATTAGAAAACACAAACTAATAATAAAAAAAACAACAAACATCAATAAATCATAACAAACAAAGAAACAAACGGAAGTAACAATATAAATAAACAAAAGGTCATGGGGTACACTTTAGAAAATTATCTATATGTGCTCATATACCTTATATACGTATAGTTTCACATCGCCATGTAATTGTTTTTCGACTTTCCACGGGGTCTGAGAGTGAAATTTGGCTACGTGACCCCGTAGAATTATTCCGCAGATTTAAAAAGACGATTTTCATGGTCCAGGACGGCCCCGTCGCGTGGGGAAAAGTATGTGTTTGGTACCCGTCCGACTGGAGAAAAGTTATTCTTTCGACAAATATTATACGTTGTAAAACCTCATTAGGAGCATCAATAATAGGTATATGATAGATAATTATATCAAATACAAGTATTCTGTACATGATTTGTCATGTAAAATGTATACATAATAAAAAGGAATAAGATCGCATTTTTTAGGTCCTTCCATATTTTTTACGCATAGCACACGTATAATTCGGTCCGATTTTAAAGTATTATGGCTCATTTTGTAGCTGAATAATAGTTCTATTACATACTGCCATGAGGATTTGCAATATTTTCACCTCCTTGTTCTTGTAAAAGTGACTTTATATGTTTCCAAAATCTCCTATTAGGGTGTTAAAATAGTCACCTTCTTTTGTAGAAAATATTCACCAAGAAAAAAGTAAATTCAACTTCTCAAAAATGGCTTCTGCATATAATAGTAGAAAGATAGTTCTATTCAAACATGAAATCCAACGGCTCAAGTACTTTCTTTGGATTTTCGAGAAATTTTTAAAAATGGTCAATGTAGGCCTATAGGACCCCCAGATCACTGCCAATACTTCGCACCAGTACTGCAAGATTTTGAGAAACCGTTATGTGCTGGCAATGTCCGCAAGACTTCTAAATGCAGGTAGATGATAGAGGATTATGGTGCAGGAAGACTAATCTTATGCCTTGTTTTGTTGATATCAAGATAGCCTTGGAAAGATGAAGAAAACGTAAAATGCCGATATCTCGGAACTCCACCTTTGGGGGTGGGTCAAAGGATTCCGAGTACAACATATGTCCGTACCAACATATTACGGTCTGGCTTTACAGAAAAATAAAAATATCTACAACTTGGATCGAGAGCGTTTTTCGCAGTTTTTGCCTGTACTTCTTGTAAAAGTGGTCAATGTAAGAAAATTTTTACCTTTTTTTTTTTTCTTGAAGTCCCCAACTTCAAAAAATTCACAAAAAAAAAAAAATTGAAGTCGAAATCGAAAAAACGCTCTCGATCGAGTTGTAGATATAAGGTAGTTCTGTGCAAAAAAATCAAATAAAATTGAATGTCTTGCTGTTTCTGAAGTCTGAATCCTTTGACCCAGGTGCTGCATTTTCAAAATGGCGAATTTCGCATTTTTCGTTTTTTTTGACAATAATTCAAAAATTGTTCGGGCGATTTCTTGAAAAAAATCGACCACAGGCAATGGGAAGGGGGCCCAAATAAAAGGGTGTGAGTTTCATCAAAATCGGCAAGATAAATCGAAAAATCGAAAAAAAGAGCAGACGGTCCCCTCAAGTTACGTCAAGGAGGCTTCGGGAGCGCCAACGACACCCGCGTGCAACGTCCTCAGGGAAATGTGTCACTTTTCTCGCCGCTAGGAAGTCGGGTTTGGACCAGCAGGAGGCACGCAAGAGTGCGCTGCACCACACCGCCATAGACTCGAACCTCCGACTCTTCATTAGGAGTCAGGTGTTCTAAACACCGCTATATGGTAGAAACTCCAATTGTGGAATTGGGGTTTATTAACTGAATGGAGCGCGTAGGCTGGGAATTTTCATGCGCATATCTTTCGATGTGCTTGTGTGTGTGTGTGTTTGAACATGCATGTGTGTGTACATGCTTGAGCAAAAAAAACAGATATATCAATTTTTAAAAATTCGTAAATTAGAATTCAAACACAAAAAAAAATGTGAATTCCTCAATTCTTGCCAAAAAGGTCGTGTTTATGATAGTTTGTTGGTTAACTGGTTATCAGAACTCAAAAATATGTGTACAGAATGTTTACCAGAGGTGTGTCTTAGTCCAGCTTAGATGCCACTAAATGTTGGTGGCAGATCCGACTTCTCGAATTTTGATGTAAGGGTAACTATTA
>NC_091555.1:25301189-25306189 GCF_042767895.1 Penaeus vannamei
CTGGCGTCTAGCCATGAGGGATCCTCGTAGGTGGAAGCGAAGGGTGGATGCGGCTATGCGCCCCCGCCGGCGTCAGCCCCCATGATGATGATGATAATAATGATAATAATAATAATAATAATAACAATAATAATAGTAATAGTAATAATGATAATGATAATAATAATAACAGTCATAATGATAACAGTTTAATATGAGAATTATGATAATAATAATGATAATAATATTAGTAATAATAATAATAATAATAATATTAATAAAATATTGATAATAGCAATGACAACGATGGTGATGAGGACAATGATGATAATGATGATGATGATAATTATGATAATAATGATAATAATAAAGTTAATAATAATAATAGTAATAGTGATAAAAATGATAACAACAATAATTTTAATAATGGTAATACGAATAATAATGATAATAATGATAATGACAATAGTAATGATGATACTGATTATAATAATAACAATAATAATAATGATAAGAATAATAACAATAATAACGATAATGAAATTAATGATGATACTAATAATGATAATAATAATAATAATGATAATGATAATAATGAAAATAATAATGATAATAAAAATGACAACAAGCATAATATTGATAATAATGAGAATGAAAATAACATTCATCCTAATAAAGAATTTAAAAAATGATAATAATAACAACAATAACAACGATGATGATAATGACATCATTAAACTGATAACAGTAATAACAATTAAAAATAACAATAATAATGATAGTAATAATCACAACTAGACGCGCTCAGCAAGGGCCTCCGCCAAGGCAACAGGGTCACTGATGCAATAACAATATTTACACGAAGAATTAAATTAAAATCATCTTTCTCAAGGACACTGGTGACATCCGTAAACACAGTTTTTTAGTACGTGGTAATAAGGGTAATAATGGTAATAGTTACCCTTACATCAAAATTCCCTGATCCGGATCACCACCAACATTTAGTGGCATCTAAGCTGGACTAAGACACACCTCTGGTAAACATTCTGTACACATATTTTTGAGTTCTGATAACCAGTTAACCAACAAACTATCATAAACACGACCTTTTTGGCGGAGGTGAGGAATTCACATTTTTTTATGTTGGAATTCATTACGATTTTTTTAAAGGTAATTATATGTTTTTTTGCATAAGCATGTACACACACATGCATATTCAAACACACACACACACAAGCACATCGAAAGATATGCGCATGAAAATTCCCAGCCTACGCGCTATCATCAGTTAATAAACCCCAATTCCACAATTAAGATTTTCTACCGCCATAGCCCAGTGTTTAGAACACCTGACTCCTAATGTGAGAGTCGGGGGTTCGAGTCACATGGCGGTGGTGCGAAACATGCCCGCGTGCCTCCTGCTGGTCCAAACCCGACTTCGCGGCGAGAAAAGTGACACATTTCCCTGAGGACGTTGCACGCGGGTGTCGTTGGCGCTCCCGAAGCCTCCTTGACGTAGCTTGAGGGGACCGTCTGCTTTTTTTTTCGATTTTTCGATTTATCTTGCCGATTTTGATGAAACTCACACCCTTTTATTTGGGCCCCTTCCCATTGCCTGTGGTCGATTTTTTTTCGAAATCGCCCGAACAGTTTTTGAATTATTGTCAAAAAAACGAAAAATGCGAAATTCGCCATTTTGAAAATGCAGCACCTGGGTCAAAGGATTCAGACTTCAGAAACGGCAAGACATTCAATTTTATTTGATTTTTGCACAGAACTACCTTATATCTACAACTTGATCGAGAGCGTTTTTTCGATTTCGACTTCAATTTTTTTTTTTTTGTGAATTTTTGAAGTTGGGGACTTCAAGAAAAAAAAAAAAGGTAAAAATTTTCTTACATTGACCACTTTTACAAGAAGTACAGGCAAAAACTGCGAAAACGCTCTCGATCAAGTTGTAGATATTTTATTTTTCTACAAAATGAGCCATAATATGTTAATTTTGGACATATGGTGTGCCCGGAATCCTTTGACCCACCCCTAATGGTGGAGTTCCGAGATATCGGCATTTTGCGTTTCTTCATCTTTCCAAGGCTATCTTGATATCAACAAAACAAGGCATAAGATTAGTCTTCCTACACCATAATCCTCTATCATCTACCTGCATTCCGAAGTCTTGCGGACATTGCCAGCACGTAACGGTTTCTCAAAATCTTACGTATAGTGCGGAGTGGTGGCAGTGATCTGGGGGTCTATAGGCCTACATTGACCATTTTTAAAAATTTCTCGAAAATCCAAAGAAAATCATACAGCCATTCTGATTTCATGTTTGAATAGAACTATCTTTCTACTATTATATGCAGAAGCCATTTTTGAGAAGTTGAATTTACTTTTTTCTTGGTGAATATTTTCCGAAGGTGACTATTTTAACACCCTAATAGGAGATTTTGGAAACATATGTCACTTTTACAAGAACAAGGTGAAAATATTGCAAATCCTCATGGCAGTATGTAATAGAACTATTATTCAGCTACAAAATGAGCCATAATACTTTAAAATCGGACCGATTATACGTGTGCTATGCGTAAAAATATGAAGGACCTAAAAAATGCGATCTTATTCCTTTTTATTATGTTTACATTTTACATGACAAATCATGTACAGAATACTTGTATTTGATATAATTATCTATCATATACCTATTATTGATGCTCTAATGAGGTTTTACAACGTATAATATTTGTCGAAAGAATAACTTTTCTCCAGTCGGACGGGTACCAAACACATACTTTTCCCCACGCGACGGGGCCGTCCTGGACCATGAAAATCGTCTTTTTAAATCTGCGGAATAACTCTACGGGGTCACGTAGCCAAATTTCACTCTCAGACCCCGTGGAAAGTCGAAAAACAATTACATGGCGATGTGAAACTATGTATATAAGGTATATGAGCACATATAGATAATTTTCGTGTACCCCATGACCTTTTGTTTATTTATATTGTTACTTCCGTTTGTTTCTTTGTTTATTGATTGTTTATTTGTTGTTTTTTTATTATTAGTTTGTGTTTTCTAATATTTCTAAAAGTTATGAACACATTTTAACGAGATTTTAACCAAAGGTGAGTTTAACCTAACTTAGACGCTTATTGCAGTTTGGTGGTGATGCAGACCATGGTTTGGATCCAGGAATTTTTTTTTCTAACTCGAAAAGTTATGAATAGATTTGAATAAAATTTTAACCTGAGGTTTGTCTTAGCCTAATTAATATTCCATAAAATTTTGGTGGTGATCCTGAATATTTGGCAAAACTACCCCCCATGGGTGGGGGGGGAGGTTTGCATTTTCGAAATTTTTTGCTCATAGATCAAAGTAACTATGTATGATGAAAACATAAAGATAAGAAAATACACCATATGAAAAACATATCATGTTTAGTTATTTCTATGGAAAATTTCTTCATTGTCGTTTTTTGGACGCTTGCCGGATTTTTTATATTCCGAAAAAAAGAAGGTTGGTCTCATCTTATGTGAAATTTGATAAGCTTTCAGAAAATAACCTCATATTTTTATTATCTCTAATCATTGCGTCACAATTGCCGATTTTCAAAGGTACCATCAAAAAAATAATATTTCGGTCGACATCGAAAATCGCTGCTACCACCTAAAAAATAACGGTCGAGCCTTGAAATTTTCAGGGGAGAACCGGGGGACTAGAAACTACTTGAAACTGCATTAAAGTCAATTTCGGCAAGAGGGGCGAAAATCGCCGAAAAATCAGCAGAAGGTCCCCTTGAGCTCTGAGTCGAACCGCTGCGATGTGACAGGAACTTCGGAGCTCGCACGGCTCGGAGGCGGAGGCACCCGCTTGGTTTCGTATTTTACCTTTGTTACGTGGTCTTTCTTTCTCTTTTTCGTATTTTTTCTTCTTCTTTGCATTGTCTCTCTCATTTACTGAAGAACTCACACGGCTTTGAGGAGGATGGACCCGCTAGGTCTCACCTTTTACCCTTGTTACGTGTCTTTCTCTTTTCTGTGTTCCCCTTTTCGCATTTTACTACTTTGAATTATTTCTCTCATTTACTAAATAAGTGACATGGCACTGAGGTGGAGTTTCTCATTTGCCTATTTGAACTTTCTTGGCATTAAGTGCTCCTTTTCGGTCTTTTTTCTACGCATTGTTTCCCGAATCTTCGTCGTTGCAGGCAAGTAACTGTCTGCAATGACGAGAGTTGGAGTCCCGATCGGAGAGGTTTTTATTTATCATTTGAATGCGGTAATGCAATATTCCATCATTGTTATTATTACTATAGGTTTTGTTGTTATTCGTTTTGTTATTATGATTAATATTTTGTTACTATTCTTATTCTTATTCTCATTATTATTATTATTATTATTATTATTACTATTATTATTATTATTATATTTATTATTATATTTATTATTATTATTATTATTATTATTGTTGTTGTTGTTGTTGTTGTTGTTGTTGTGTTGGTGATGATGTTGATGGTGATAATGATGATTATGATGATTATGCTGGGGATCGGGAGAACTGTGATTTTCGTTATCATTATTTTTATCATTTTCACTGTTATTATTGTTGTTTTGTTGTGGTTGTTATCAGTATTTCTTATTGTTATCATTGTTATTATTTCATCAGTGTTATTATTAACATTATTAATATTATCATTATAAGCATAACTATTATTGTTATTATTATTTATATTATCAATAATATTGAGAATAATTATTATTGCTCTCATTATTACTATCATTATTATTATTGTTGTTCTTCTTATTATTAAGACTATTATTTTTGTTAATATTAATATTCTTCTCATTATTGATATCATATTCGTTATTGTCATTATCATTAACATCATTATCGACATTATCATTAATATAATTTTAACATCATTGTCATATTTATTATAATAATAATTATAATAATAGTTATAACAATGATAATGATAATTACAGCAATAAAAAGATGATGATAATGACAATGATATTATTAATAA
>NC_091555.1:25325675-25328175 GCF_042767895.1 Penaeus vannamei
GATAATGAATGCTAATATTCACTGAAATATTCTGTTGGTGTTCCGGAGAACTGGGAATACGTTTCAATATTGAACATGGATACGATATTCCTCTCTGCATTTCTCTTGCATTTTTGCAATAACAATAGAAAGCACTTACTAATACAAATTATCATACCTCTCTCCCTCACTTTATCTTGCGTTTTCTCTGTGTCATTTTCTCTCTATCTCCCTATCCTCCATGCTGAACTCAATCGTCTGATAGACTACAAACATACACGAACATAATGTAGATGAAAAACTGATGACTCCCATGTTTTGTTTTTTTCTTTTTCTTTTTTTTCTTTTTTTTACATTAGTAAAATAAATAAGTATATACCCACTAACAATAACAATAAATTAAAAAGATAGAATAAGATCAAAGTTATTGGTCAATTCATTTATCAAAATCAATTGCACTTTCGTTTGCTTTAAGTACCTGTTTTTGTTGTTGTTGTTGTTGTTTTGAGCTTCCTCTTTTGGTAATACAATTTCTATGAAAAACTCATATAACTGCACGAAAAAACAAAATAATCACACATAGTTTTCAGATCCTTGGAATGTTTTTGTTATTCTTATTCTTTATTTATTTATTCATTCTTCTTTTTCTTCTTGCTTTTCTTCTTCTCCCTCTTCTTCTTTTTCTTCGTCTTATCCTTCTTCTCCATCTCTTCCTCTTCCTTCTACTTCTTCCTTTCATTCACTTCATCTTTCTTTTTCGTCTTCTTTTCCTTCCTTTCCTTCTTCTTCGTTTCCTTCTCCTTCTTCTTCAAATGGAATAACAAGCTTTCACCTCACAGTTACATTACATTGTCGCCCTTGCCTTCCCCCTTTCTTCAACAATACTTTAAATCTAATGATTGCATTCTGAAGTGTAAACCAGAAATCTGCTTTCATTATCACCCTTAAAAGCTTGGAATCCTCCAGTACACGTTTGATAATTAATTCATTTTCTATTTGTAATTGTATTTGAGTTCCTTAGCTTTCTTTCTTTTCTTTTCTTTTCTTTCGTCTGTTTTTTTGCTTCCTTTGATTTTTATTTATATTTCTTATTTTTATTTATTTATTTTATCTTCCCTTCTTCTTTTTTTTTTCTGGTTTTTGAGGGCTGACCCTCACATGATGCACAGTTTGACTGTGAATATATCTAGTGATCTTGCTATTTCAAGAGTCCATCCGATAATATTTCTCTGTAACATAAAACACTATTATATCTGTTAAAGACTATGTTATTGAAGTAAAACTGTGAATTACTGAATGAGATTTCTCACCACTAAAACCATGACGATGATGATAAATCCCTAATAAGGATAATGATAATAACCATAAAAATAATAACAGCAATAACATCAACAACGAAAATCATTTTTGCGTCTAACATGTTATTTGGACATAAACAACACGAATAAAAACACACACCAAAAAGAATAAAAAGATACACACACACGAATGATATTTTTTTAAAGGAAAAATAAATCAAAATAAAACAAATATACGTGTGTCCCAAGAACCTTTTTGATCCGACCTGCAAGCACGGCCAAAGCACAGAGACCTGACGGGAAGGTGATCAGCTGAGTCATAATCCGCACGCGATTCCCTTCCCGTCCGCTGCGGCCAAAGTTTCACGCACGGAACGTCGAGTTGGTAACGCTGTGGGCGCGCCAGGTGGCAGAGGGCTGGAAAATCTGGAGAAAGGATTTGCTGGGGGGGGGGGGTGAGGGGAAAGTGGTGTTGTTATTGTTTTTGTAATTATTATTATTATCGTTATTATTATTACTATTATCATCATTGTTATTATTATCATCATTATTATTATCATAATTATCATCACCATCAATATTATTACAAATGTTATTATTATCATTATCATGATTATTATTGACATTTTACTATTTAATCGTCATCACCATTATCGGAATCATTAGTTTTAACACTATTAACAATATTGATAGTGACAGTGACGATTATAATAAGGGCAATTACTATGAGGAGAAAGAGGGGGCATTAACACCAGCAATAACAATGAGTTTAAACACAATAATAACAACGAAAATACAATACTAAATAGATTAATAACAATCAACAATTAAATCAATCATCATTGACTTTTAAACTAAATTAGTAAGTAATTCACGAGAAAATTACAATACTGAATGTTTTCGTGCACGACAAACCTCCCTTTGTCGTCAAACAGAAGTGCGGTGCAAACGGCAAGAGAAAAAAGTAAGAAATAACAAAATTAAATAACTATGTTGCTGCTGAGGAAACATAATTGTATCTAACATCTTCAAAGTACAGGAGAAAAACATACATCCACTTTTTTTTTTTTACTTCTTTAATATATCTCATTTCTCGTTTTGTATTTTTTTTATTCAGTTTGTTCCATTTTGTATATTCGTTTTCTTGCATCATTTACCAATTACTTATATATTTTACTTAATCTAACAAGATAATAATAAAGTAATGACAATAATAACAATGA
>NC_091555.1:25366504-25382283 GCF_042767895.1 Penaeus vannamei
TAAGAATATTGCATCATGGTCTAGGATTCTGTTTAAATTTGATAAATATATTCTTTTTGATGTGGAATACCCTCCTTCCAAATTTCAAGTCAATCAGGCTTTTGGGGCCAAAATTAAGGGGTTTTGACAGTTATAGTATTTGGGGGTTTCACACAGCATTTTGACCAGTACTAGGGAAAGTATGTTATCAAGTACATTTTATAACACACTTTCCCTAGCAATGGCCCAAATACATTTGTGGAAATATCTCGAAGAGAGCTTCAAAATGAGCCTTTACAGGCCTTCCTTTTTATATAAAAAATACTGATATTTTCCCTTTCGGAGGCCAGTGTGAAACCCCAAAATATTATAATTTTCAAAACCCCGTAATTTTGTCCCCATATGCCTGATTGACTTGAAAGTTCGAATTTGGGTCTTCCACATAAAGGAAAATATATGTACTAAATTTGAACAAAATCCTAGACTATGAAGAAATTTTGTTATTTACCTCCTGTTGAATTCATATGGAATGAGCTAATTATAATATCAGATTCAAAACCCTTTGAGGTCTCACCCTGAATAGTTTGATAATTAAACAACTGATTGGCAAAAGAATCAGGCTGGGGAGGAAAGGCACTAATTCTGGGGGCCAAACGAAAGAAAATGTTTGATTTTCAAGTATGTTTCATAAGATACTTTCCAAAAATCATTTTTTTGGGTTCCCCCAAAAAAAACCTTTTTTTTATTGGGGACTTCAAATTTTTGAAAAATTTGGGGGTCTTCCACATCAGAATATAACAAGTTTGAACGAAATCTGTGATGTAGAGGGTTTGTCAGTTCCACACATTCTGTTTCCTGTCCACGCTTTGCTGGAGCCCGTACCTCTGCTTTCCCCCACCTACCCTCCCTTCACCGATCTCCCAACATATCAGACATACTTACAGAATCCCACAGCTTCTGCCTTGTCAACCTGTTCTTTTTCCTCAGATGCATATATCCTTCATTTGGTTAACCCCCTTACCTAACCCTACCTTTACCCATTCACTCATCAACTCCTTTACCCATCTGTAACCCTTTCAATATTACTCTAGATGGTTGACGCATAGCAGCAATTAACTCAACCACTCTTAACTACCTTTTACTGTACCCTCCTATAGTGTTGCATGACCTTAGATGTCTAGCATATTTCTTTTGCTTTTAACCATTAACCATTTCCTTTTTCCTTACCTTCCCCAACCCCTTCCTCTGTCCAATTCCTAAAGGGTGAGAGCCGTGCTAAAAAGATGAAAGGCTGACTTTGTGCCAGTCATGAACGGCCTCAGGAAGCCATGAGCATGGCATTCCTTTGGTAATGATCTAGCCCTTACCCCCCATGGGGACCCTGAGGGGTAGACTTATTTCAGGCTTCCCATGGCAGTAATGAAGATTCTGTATCTTCTATTAGGGGCATCAAATAACCCCTAAATCTAACTCCTATGGTTTACCGACCCCTGACTCTCCTTTGACCATGGCTCTGGCCACTGCTTTCTACACCCCATTGTTGACATCTACTATCAACTTAATATCCTGAATCATCTACTCAGGTAACTCAACGTCCAAAAAACACCCCTCCCTCAATATCAATAATCTTTCCCCATCCCCTGCAAAACTGCCTCCATTTTCTACGTCACCCTTGTCCCCAATTCAACCTTATTGCCCTCCCCATCACAACACTACATCATTCCACACCCCCCTTCTTCCTCTTGTCCAACAATTTCCACCTCTACAACCCTTTTCAACGCTCTGTTTAGCACAGCCAAATGGGGGAGATTTTTTGTGATTCCTCCTGCAGCCCTTTTCCAACAACGGCCTCAAAGACAAGAAGGCGAAGTCTCCCTCCGCCGCCATCCTGATTGGTCGCGCTTTGTCACAGTTACATCTGAATCTCAAGCATATGCAATATCTACCCTATTTTACCTCACTGGTAAACCCATCCCTGCACAACCCCACCCCTCCCTTAATACTTGTGCAGGAACGGTTTCCATTCCCCCAGCCAATTACTCTGTCTATAAAAAAGAATGGTCATAGTGTGAAGAAGGCTTACTTGCCTGGCTAACTGACTAACTGAACACTTATTCCTGACAGAGGTCGCCGAAAGTTCCACACTATTATTGCCAAGATTACCTTCCGTAGACATGACCTTCCTCTTAAGGTCTATATCGGTGGAGAATCGTCCTGAGTAAAAATCATATTGACCTCCTTACCGTCAGTGCCAGAAATATTGGCTTTTTGGCAACCTTGCAAAGCAATGTCGCTCCACAGCTAGATACCCTCTATGTGCCCAACCTGGTCATAATCGTGCAAACTCCCCCTACACAACTGCACACATTTGCCAACTGTAGAGGCCCACAAAATGTATGTTATAGGAATTACCCTGTCTACAAATTTGAATCAGAGGTGACAGTTCTCAGATACAAACTGGGCCCTTTAAATCTATGGGAAGCTAGGCAAGGAGCACGCCATCAAGGTTTTTCGATCAGACCCTACTCCAATCCTATCCAATACTCTACTTGTCTCCTCCCCTCTACCTAAACTGTCTCTTCATCGTCACCAATACCTCTTCCCCCCACTCCTCACCTTCCCACCTCTACCCCTATCTCCCAATCAAATAAATTTTCTATTCTAAATCCAGATACTCCAATATCCACAACCCCCCTATGCCTACTACTCCAGGCCCCCCCTCACCGACCAAACAAACTAAACGTTCCCCCCCTTTAAAGTTACCAAACCTCCCTACCCAATTCCCCTCCAGAAACCCTAGAGGACATCAGCAAAATTCCTAAGCAAGACCCAAGAAAATACTCTTCTCTGAATCCCAGGATACTACTCCTTCACCTACTCTTGATCCCTTACCTCAACCCTCAGAAACCTACTCTCCTACTAATAGGGCAACCATATCTACCGTTATCACCCATTGATTTACCATTCGAGGCTTCCGTTCTCACAGACTTAATCTCCATCATCCCATATCCACCTACAATCTTGTTATCACATCTGTCATCAAAAAACCTTGAAACACATCCTTCAATACCGATTCCAAATTATCATTTTGTATAGTCCCCTCATTGTCTCTCTCTATAAAGGGTGCAATACATGCAATACCTATTTTCCCACATGTGGTCCTCCACCACGTGGTGTGCGGCCTGCCCACGCTATCGCCCAAACCACGCTCTTCTAAATATAGAGGCCACGCCGTCCGCCAAAGGGTATATAAGGTCACCCAAGCTGACCTTCCCTCTCACTCACTCACTCAGCTCACACCTTCAACGGTCCGGCCCCTTGGCGGGCGGGTTTGCTACTGACCTCACCTCCCGCACCGCCAGTTATCCTATTTCTTGTGTCGCTGTAAACAGTGCTTGTAACTCTTAGCAATAAAGGAACAGCCACACCGGGTTTCCCTGAGCCACCTTGTAATCAACTGCAGTATAAAATAAGAGCTCTTAGACACTCTTATAAGTGGTGGCAGGGTGTGAGCTTCAACCTTTCGGCTTGAAGCACGAACCAAGAACTCTGAAGAACTAGGACCGCTCGCCTAAAAACATCGCGATATGAAGAACAAGGATACAAAACCATGTGAGTACATGTATGGGTCAAAATTTTTTTTTTCCTTTCTACTTCTCCCATAAATGTGTTAAGCAAACCGTTCCCACGTTGGTTTTGCTGGTGGAAAGTGCTAAAAGTGAAAATCTAACAGCATAATGGCAACACTCACAGTCTGTCAATTACCGGGACCTGAGACACATTGAATATCGTTCTTTAAATAATTAATTTTCTCGCATTCAGAGATTTATTTATATTGTTTCAACGAAAAACAAAATTCAACTAAAGTTCGTAATTTTCTCTCAAGCTGAGAATTTTCTTTTTGTAATTCGCGATCATTTACGAATTCTGTGTATTCCTTCTCTTCTTGTATGAATTTCGTTGATTGTGAATTTCACTCATTGTTGGAATCTTTGGTTCATTTTATTCTTAAACTTATTTCAGTATTCGCACTCACGAATGCGCATATCATTTAATTCTTTGTAGTAAACACTTAACCCACACCTCCCACCCCGGCTGACCTCACTTCCCTTTCATCCGGTCGCGGAGGGCAGGGACCTGTAATTAGGCCTTCAACGCTATTTCGGTGACAATTCTTGGGTGCAAAGAATAATAGCTTGATCGCAAATATTTCTAAATTCATTTTAATAAATAAAACGTAAAAATCTTCCCCTTTCATCGTGCAATAATGCGTGGGGCTTCATAATGAATAATAGATTTGCGCACCCGACGTTTGAGAGTAGGTAGAAAACCGAAGCATAACTCATTCGTTCGGCATATTGAGTTGGTGTGACCTGTATAAAGGGACTAGGGTTTAAGCTGGAATTCGCTTAGTAATCACAACCTTGTCACTTTCTTTACCGCTGGCATGTCCGGATAATTCCGACAATCGTGTGATTCGTAGTTGCTATCTGCATGTGCCATTCACGGATTGTAGATAAAAGACTAATGATAAAATTCGTCTCATATAGGCACTTCATTCGTTCAGATAATTTGGGCATAAGGGACCCTCTGTCGATGAAAACTAGCTCTCACATGCGCAAGCGAGATATTATTTCCTGTGTATCATAATTTTGTTGCGTCCGTAAGTACGATTAAATAATCGGGAATAACGCATAAAAAACATTTCTGAACTGGGATGCTTGCATTGCGGAAGCTTGCAAAAGAAATTTCATGTCACCGTTCATTTGCTTACGTTAAGACACATTTCATTTAATGTTGAATTCTTGGGGTAATTGAACAATTGTTGTGTTAACACAGTAATGATTATAACATTTGCTAAAATGAATGTTAAATTCGTGTTTGTGATCCATCTTCGTGTGAGCTCGCTTTCTCTTCACACATAATTACATATACACACTCATTCACGCAGACAGGCACTGTAGAGTCAAATCTTCAATTATAGGATTTGTGCATAATTGCAGATTATCTCTTTTACCCGCAATGTTGCTGTGATGAGTAAACATACACGCAGTCACTTCACACACTCTTCCACGCAGTTCAACAGAACACTGTTAAGTCAAATCGTCATGTATAGGATTTGTTGTGTCAGGGTTTTAAGTTATCCTTGCGGATGCCGATGTCATTTCCCTTATCTATTCTCATGTCTATCTGAAAACTGCTACTCCCCTCTCCCTCATTTATTTTTCTTCCTGAAAAATAAAAAAGGGAAAAAAAAAACGAAAATTAATGAAATAACCACATTAAAAACTGTAAATTAGCATAAAAAATATTGGCTAGCAGCACTTGATTAACATCCCTCCCTCTCTGTTGTTTTTCTTTTTTCTTACTATCTTGGCCCTTACGTGTATAAGCATCAAAGAAGATCTAACTGCAGCACGATCGCCTTGCAATGCCGTGAGACGAACATCGCCAGAAAATCGCCGCAGGCCAAAGGACGAGGACTCGCGAAATTGCAGGAATTAAGTCGCCAAGATCAAATGGACGGGCGCCGCCTGTCAATAATCCCGTAAATCCAGTGAAGAACCAGGAACTCGTCAGAGCAGGCCCCATGATGCTATGAAAAGCCGCCTGCCTGGACACCCGTAGATCGGTGAAACTCCAGGAGCTCCCCAGCGCAGAAGTAAGACGCCCTCAGACGAAAGGACGCCTCTGCCCAGGACGCCGTAGACCCAGACGCGCAGGCTACGAGGACGTCGGTACGAGCCGCAGCCGAAAAGGACCTGGACGAATCTGCGAGGACGAGTGGACGATGACGCCGCCGAGTACCATATGGATAAGGACTACGAGGACGACTGGACGACCCGAAGTCAAGGAAGACTTAGGCGAATTCTTCGAGGACGTGTGGACGTCGATGACAGATGGATGCACCGACAACGAGGACATGCACGAGGACAACCGAGAACAGGAACGCGACGAGACGACCAGTAGATGGGGTACGGTGATAGGTCACTCTTGAAGTAATTCAGAGGACGCCACGAGGACGAGGCTGAGGTGGTGGCCGAGGGGTATAAAGAGTGCAATACATACAATACCTACTTCCCACGTGTGGTCCTCCACCACGTGGTGTGCGGCCTGCCCACGCTATCGCCCAAACCAGCTCTTCTAAATATAGAGGCCACGCCGTCCGCCAAGGGGTTATATAAGGTCATCCAATTTGACCTTCACTCTCATCACCCATCGCTATGACTTGAACCATGGGACATCAGATCAAATTAGCATACTCTGGAGAGCCCATCTCTTGTGAGGTGGCTCTCCAGAGAATCTTCACCCTCACCGAGGTGGCAGTCACCCACCTCTATAAAGTACACTCAGGCTTCAAAGTGACGGTAACCAAACCGGAACAACTGACCCCCTTCCTTTCGGCCGAAGGTCAAAGGAAATTATCAGACAACGGCTTCTCACCAGTTCCCTCTCCCCGAGACGAAGGCTAAATGCACGATCGTGGCTAAAAAGATCGACAGGACGATGCTCTCACGATCGTGTGAGTCGATTTCACAGGAGGTTGCCGCCAAGAACGGTGTCACTGTTCTTGACTTTTACAAGCCGCCCGAGTCACGGATCGTTAAGATCCAAACGGATCTTAACGTGCCAGAGGAGGCACAGATGATTCTTTCCAGGGGGCTCAGGATGTTTAATACATCGGTCCCAACTTACAACTTAGAGCCAGAGTGCTTTATTCATCTGGAACAATGTTTAAACTGCTACAGGTTCGGACACAACAAACACTCATGCACACATACAACGATGCTCCCATTGCGCTGGCGATGTGTGTGCGTGTGTGTGTGTGTGTGTGTTTTTACACTTCGCCAAGTAAAAAAGAGAGCATCAAATGCTGCAACTGCGAGAGATCGCACATAGCAGTTAGTGGATCCTGCCCGACACGCAAGGAGCTACTTAAGGCAAAACGAACTGAGCTTCGTGAAAACAGAAACACTGCTCCGTCAAACGCCACAACAGCCGCCACACAACCGATTCAAACCAGACACCCAGACGACCCACGACCTCCTCAAGGACGACCATCCCAAACCCCCCCCCAAACCCACGCATTCACACCTAACACAAACCCGAAAATACAGGCCATCCTACACGTAAGTCTCATCGCTGCTAAGTACAACGCCAAAAAATCGCAAACATAGTCCCGATCATGTTAAAAAAAAAACGGCTTCCCCAGCATTGTCGTCCCTGAGGAGATCTTCGAAGACGACAACTTAAAACTTTTTCCTTTAAATTTACACCACAAACACCGAAACTATGGATAATGAGGTGACAGTCACTCACCCAGAGCCTCATTGTTCCACAACACACAGACACCTCGTTTTGCAACCGCACAAGCACGTGATACTACAAGGAACACGTAACAGAAACGCAAACAGATCTCGCCACTAAACACGCACAACAAAAAGGACAAGAAGGATCCCCCGATCCCTCAACCTCGTCGTCGGGGGATGGATGACACCATCCTCGACGACGACAGTAGCGAGGAACCGACGGTCGATGCTCGACTACGGAACCGCTAAAACGGATCAGGTGACGCCACGCAAGGTAAATCCAGGTAGAATGGGTCTACCCTGAGTGACATGCTAACGATCGTACAAGCAAATGTAAGGTCTTTTTTCCCTATCCGTAATATTTTTTACTACTTTCTAGATCAAGAACGCCCAGATGTAGTCCTACTGAATTCTACAGCCATCACGAATGGCTATAGCATTCGGCACTACGGTTATACTGTAGCCGACCCCCGCAACCTGCAGCGCAGCATACTTCCCCCAGGTTGGGTCCAGGTCCACAGCCTGTCCTCTCGCCCTCACCATCAGCAGCTTCTCGACGACTCATACCGAGACCTGATTAGTTGACCACGGACACCTTACGGCTCTCGCCCATTGGACCGCAGGCACCCCTCGTTCCCGGGTAGCTTACACAGCTCAGACCCACTTAAGCTCCCGCCCCCGGGGCCGAGTTATAAAGGGCTTACCTGGATCTTTGGGTCCGAGGTTTTTCGTGTTTGTCATCGTGGATGAAGTAAAGAGTTTGACACCCCCACGGGACAAGACGATTGGCTCTTGGTGTAACTGCTTTGGGTGCAGTTGCGCAATACCTGCTTTGGGCTAGTGCCTTTAATTACAGTCTTGATGTGCGAGTAATTAAAAGCACGACGCACAGTGGCAGCCGATAGTTTCGCTGCGAAGTGTTCGGCTGAACACATAAGGGCTCACGCCCGTTCGGCAGGGTTCCAACCCCGACCGGCCTTCCCAAATAGAGACTGTTGGCTACCCTGTGTGCTTCACCGTTTTTTGATACCATTTCCGCCCTTTCATCGTCCAGTTGAATTAGCTCTGCTAGCCTCCCCTCTACCCATCATCCATCACCCTCGCTATGGCGTAACCCTATGGGTCACGTTATCAAATTAGCGTATTCTGGGGAGCCTATCTCTTGCGAGGAGGCTCTCCAGAATATCTTCATTATCACTGAGGTGGCAGTCACACACCTCTTTAAGGTCCACAATGGCTTCAAGGTGACAGTTGCCAAACCTGAACACCTGACCCCATTTCTTTTGGCCGACGGCCAAAGAAAGTTAAAAGATCACGGCTTCTCACCTGTTCCCTCCCCCGAGATGAAGGCTAAATGTACGATCGTGGCCAAAAAGATCGACAAGACGATCCCCCCACGATCGTGCGAGTCCATCTGCCAGGAGGTTTCCGTCAAGAACGGTGTCACTGTTCTCGACGTTTACAAGCCACCCGGGTCCCCCAAATTCCCCCCCCGAGGAAGCCCAGAAACTTCTCTCTCGGGGACTCATGATGTTTAATACATCGGTCCCCATCTACAACTTGGAACCCGAAAACTGAAACCATCAAATGCTGCAACTGCGAGGGATCGCATGTCGCAGTTAGTGGATCCTGCCCTAAACGGAAGGAAATACTTTAGGCAAAACGAGCTGAGCTCCGCCAAGACAACAACACTGTGCCTTCCTACGCAACAACAGCGGCTACACGACCTGCTCAGACCAGTACCGCCAGACGACCCACGACTCCCCCTCGGACAACTCTGCCCACACAACCCCCAACAAGCATCGTCACACTAAACACAAACCCAAAAATCCAAGCTATATTACATTTCTCATCGCTGCCAAATACAACGCAAAAAGATTCGCAAACATTGTCCCTATTATGCTCCAGAGAAACGGCTTCCCCAGCATTGTTGTCCCTGAGGAAATCTTTGAAGACGACAACCTATACATCCCTGAGTACGCCACAACAAACACAGAAACCACAGGAAATGAGGTAAAGACACTCACCCAGAGCCTCATTCTTCCTCACAACACCGACACCTCTTTTTGCAACCTCAGCCACAACGAAGACAAAAAGAAACTGCACAGGCACGCCAAACTACAAATGCCACTGATCACAAACGCAAACAAACCACCCCACCATCCATGCATACAAAAAAAGAGAAGAAGGATCCTCCTGCCCCCGAAGCTCGTCGTCGTAGATTGGATGACACCATTCCTGACGACGACAGTAGCGACTCCGACATCCATGTCGAGAGCGTTCTCGAGGCCGGCCTTGGGCTCTCAGCTGGAGCCATGCTCCCTGCCAGGGGGCCCCCGGGACAGCGCGGAAGCATCGGGACTTGGTCCGCCGAATCCCAGGACTTCCCCGTTGGTTCACAGGACTCCCTGCCTGACCTCGAGGAGCCGTCGATCGTGCATCGATCGCGGAGCCGCTACAGGGCTCAGGTTACGCCACGCAAGGTACACCCAGGTAGAATGGGTGTACCTTGAGTGGCTAACTGACGACCGACCGAGCCGACACGAGTTCTTCCACCTCGGTGGAGGACCCCGTGTTGGCTAGGTCGATCTAGACGCGCAATCCCACGCACGAGCTGCATCTAAACAAAAAAAAAAACTCTCTCCTTCACACACAAACATTTTACTCTCACTAACAACAAACACAACTCCAGCTTGTTCTGATGGAATAAAGCACTCAGACGGTTCCCTGTAGTGGGTCGTGACCGATCTATTACACGTCTGAACTCCGCGAGGAAGCCTCTCGCTTCCTCCTTAACATCCTGTGGGGTAAAATGGCCTGTAGACAGACCAACAAACTCCTTGCATGACTCACCACTGGCTGGATGGGCTCACCCTCCATCCTTCGTTCCGGCTGGAGATCAGGTTCAGGCCATGATCTCTTTCTTTGGCATGGGACAGGAAATGCAGTTTTCGGGTTTTGCCGCATCACTGTGAAGTCACCTTTTACTCATTCCTTTCAAATTTCCCCTTCACCTATCCACTCGTTTTGTTCAATTTTTTCAGTGTTCAGTTTTTCGTGTTCTCTTTCTGTCAGCTTAGTTTTGTTGTTGTTTGGTTTTTTTTGTCCTGTACCTTTTTTAATCTCCTAATGAATAAAACTCCCCCAGGTACTGCCCTCTCTTATCCCCGTTTTTAAATACCTTCACCCCATCTCCTGACGCTTGTGACCACCACCTCACCCCTCACCCTCACTCATACCATATCCCTGCCATGGCGTTGACCCTCATCCTTATCCTTACCCTGACATCCCACTGGTTTCGGTTTCCGACACATGGCGCTTGCTGCTAGTACTCGTGCCAGGACCACAAATCCTTTAGTGTAAGGGTTTGTCCAATCCGAGGAAAGAAGCGTCACGGCCAGTGGAGTTAACCCAATTGTGGTGAGGCCGCCCGAGCCGCGCCCCTCCGGAAGACCTGCGGCCGAGGGAGAGAAATCTCCTCTCGACCCGGGCGGGACTAGCCAGCCTCTGTGTGGCCTCACTCGAGCTTCATCCTGCTTCAGCGGTGATGGTTAGCCGAGGGACAGCTCTGGAGCCACGGCCTCTCGACCGTGGCTCCGAGCATACCGCAGATGGCGCCAAAAACCTGCTAACTTCTCTCCCCTCTCCCTCAGTTAGCCGAGAGGCTCCGTGTTCGCCATAGTGAGGCTCCACGCCCCATGGGAAAAATGTGGTGAGGCGAGCCGCGCTCAAGGTCGTGGGGTACTCCCCGCGCCACGAGTCGCGGCCTTGCCCCACCGCACGATCTCGCGAGGTACGGCCGCGCGGTGAACACGTGAGTCTGCCGATGGCGCTGGGCCCCTCGATCCTTTTCCTCTTTCAACAAACCCACTCCAACTATTACCCCAAGTTTACCCCGCAGGCTGGGTGGAGCCCCGGCTCCTTCTTCTTCTCCTGAAATTCTTTTTCCCCCTCCTTATCCTTCTCCTATCCCCACTCTTCCTCCCCCCCCCCCCTTCTTTACATTTTAGTTTTTTTAGGGCCGAGTTCAGCACTCACGATCCTTCAGCCGAGCAAGAAACAGCAAGCAGCAACTAGGCCTTAGCCGACGGGTGAGCCGCCCCCGGGTCTCCCCCGCGATCTCCAGCACACCAGCCATACCTGTGGGCACTCACACCCCCCACACAAAAGCTCCTTAAAGAGATGATTGACACGTCTATGGCGGATACCAATCCATTGCCATAATACATCCAGGCAAACAGGAGACGGTTTGTACATGGGGGGCCTGTATTCTCATCAAATCCACCATCACCTTCGAGTTTATCACCCTTCCATTCACTCACCCTGACTTCATGGCAGTCAGGATATTCACCTCACAGGGGCCCCCTTATCCTTTCCACTGCCTATGTCAGACCCGAAACTAACTTGCCTCTTGCCGATTTCAACCTATTGTTTAATTATACGAACCTCCCAGCCTTCTTTGCCGGAGACATCAAAGCCAGACACCAAACACTACACCACAGATCTACCAACTCGCATGGTAGGCAACTCCTTTCTATCTTTGATGCAAAAAGACTCCACTACATAGGACCCGACTTCTTCACCTCATACACAAACGTGGGAAAGGGCCGCCCTGATCTCGTCTTCGGGAACAGAGCGGCACTCGCCTACCACACACACCTACAACCCGGTCCGAACGTTGGTTCGGACCACATACCCGTCATAATCAAAATTTCCACCTCGCCAATACTCAACAAAGAAATTGTGAGTCGTTCAAATCTGAATTAAGTCAACTTTCAGTTTAATCTTGATGGGCTCGCTTTCCAAACAATAGATGGGCACTGGAATTTCATCATCGCCCACATCGTATCAACCATGCTGAGCACCCTCCCCCGGTCTCAGTATGTCACGCATTTCATTTCAGCCATCTGAAGGGGCAAAACGTCTGACTTGTTTTTGAAATCGTTTCACGCAAATTTTAAAAAGGTTAAATCATGTTCGCTGGGACTTATCTATCCTCAGAAGACACGTCATCGATAGTCTTGATAACGACCGACAAAATCATTGGAATAATTTGGTTAAGAAAGTAGAGTCTAACAGAGTTCGCAATCCACGGGAATTTTGGCAAAAAATTCGTCAGCTTAAAGGTAGTAACTTCCCCCCCTTCTCCTACCTTGTTCAAAATAACGTAAATGTCTCCAATCCCGTGGATTTCATTAAAGTTTTTTGAAGAACACTGGGCTAAAGTCTTCTACCCTCACCCTTCTCACCCCCTGTTCACTCAACGAATTCAGGACATAGACACCTGGAGTCATGAGAACAGGGTAGAGACTGATCCAGAGCCAATTATCCGTATGGATAAGCTGGACGACACCTGCGAACTCACAGCTCCCATTTCGTGTGAGGAAGTAAAACAATTAATCATGAGGTCTCCACGTAAGGCTTCAGGCTCCTCACAGATCGGACCCGACGTACTTTTTCATCTTCCTGACAATCTTTTACAAGCTAAAACGCCTCTCTCGCTTCCGGCTATTTTCCCTCTTGCTTTAAAACTGTTCTTGTGGTCCTCATTCCTAAGCCACACAAAGACTTGACTGACCCTAAGAGTTACCGCCCTATTAGCCTACTCGAGACTTTAGGCAAGACTTTCGAACGAATCATAAACACTCGGCTAAGGTGGTATCTCGAAGACCATAACCTTCTCTCACACAAACAATTCGGCTTTCGCTCGCATCACTCGACGCATGACGCACTCAACATCATCACAAACTACATACACAACACCAAAGAACGACGACTAAAGACTGTTTTTGTCACCAAAGATGTTGAGCGAGCCTTCGACACGGTCTGGCATGCTGGCTTGAAGTACAAGCTGTGCACTAAATTTAACTTCCCCCCTTTGATTAAGAAATTGCTTTGCAATTTCCTTGATGACCGCAAATTAAAATTAAAGTTCCTCCACCACACGTCTCCGAGACGATTCGCATGCACGCAGGTGTACGTCAGGGCAGCAGCCTCAGCCCAACACTCTATACATTGTACACAAACGACTTACCAGACCCCACACACACAGACTCACTCACTATCCTCTATGCTGACGACTGTCCGCACCTAGCTCGACACGATGCGCTTTCAGGTGTCGTCCGGCGCATCAATGACGAACTTGACAAACCCTCTCGAGATGGGAGCATAGATGGGTATCAAGACTAACGCGATCAAAACAAACGTTCTTTTCCTAAATCCACGAAAACGACCTCCTTATGACAACATATACCTCAACAGCTTCGACAGACTACAAGCACCCCCTCCAAATCACACACTCTTGCACCATCCTTGGTTTAACCTTTGACACCGACTTTCGGTTTCATTTGTACTCTAGTTCAAAAGCCACCTTGGCCGGCAAAACCTTACATTCGCTTTATCGATTCCGACGTGCGGCCCCACGTACGAAGCTGCATCTATACAAAACACTTATCAAACCTCTTCTCACATAAAACACCACTTGCACTCACACAAACAGCATACACCAACAAGCGCAAACTTCAAGTTGTCCAGAATAAAGCACTCAGATGGATCTATGTAGTAAATTGGGATCAATTTATTACATCTGAACTCCACGAGGAAGCTTCTCTGCCTCCTCTTAACATCGAGTGGCGTAGGTTGGTTTGTAAACAGATCGACAGACTCCGTGCTTGGCACTCCGCCTGGCTGGATAGACTCCACACCATCTTTCGTTCCGGCTGGAGATCTGGTGCAGGCCGTGATCTCTTTCCCCTGGCATGGGGCGAAGAAGTGGATGCAGTGTTCTAAGTTTGGCCGCATCCTTTGAAGCCACCTCTTACTCCTTCTTTTCAACCTTTCCCCTTCTTCTATCCACTAGTTTTTTGTTAAATTCTGTTGTTTGTTTTGTGTTCTTTTTTTTTGTTTTCGTTCCTTTTAAAGTAATTGTGGTAATGTTCGGTACCTTCTCTTTTTAATCTCGGAATAAAGTTAATCTCCCTCAGGTACTGCCCTTATTCCCGTTTTTAAATCCTTTCACCTCGTCCTCTGACGCTTCGTGACCGCCACCCCGACTCATTCCATCTCACTATCCTTGCCATAGCGTCGATCCTCATCCTTATCCTACCCCTAACATCCTGCTGGTTTCGGTTTCCGACACGTGGCGTTTGCTGCTAGTACTCGTGCCAGGACCACAAATCCTTTAGCGTAAGGATTTGTGCGAGCCAAGGAAAGAAGCGCCACGGCCAGCAGAGTTAATCCAATCGTGGTGGGGCCGCCAAGGCCGCGCCCTCTCGTAAGTCCTGCGGACGAAGGAGAGAAATCTCCTCTCGACCCGGGCGAGGAGGGTCTGCCCTTGCCTCGCGGCCTCACCCGAGCTTCACCCCCCTTCAGCAGTGATGGTTAGCCGAGGGGACAGCCCAGGAGCCACGGCCAAAGAAGCCGTGCCCAGAACACACCCTAGAGGGCGCCAAAAAACTGCTTTCTATTCTCCTATCCACCCCAGTTAGCCGAGAGTCTCCGTGATTCACCATAACGGGTCTCCACGCCGCGTGGGAAAAGTGTGGTGAGGCGAGCCGCGCTCAAGGTCGCGGGGTATTCCCCGCGCCACGAATCGCGGCCTCGCCTCGCAGCACGGACTCGCGAGGTGTGGCCGCGCGGTGAACACGCGAGGCTGCCGATGGCGCTGGGCCCCTCGATCCTTTTCCTCTTTCAACAAACCCACTACAGCTATTACCAAGATCTTTACCCTGCATGCTGGGTCAAGCCCCGGCTCCTTTTTCTTCTACTAGAATTCATTTTCCTCCTTATCCTTCTCCTATCCCCACTCTTCCTTCCCCCCTCTTCTTTACACACTTTATGCTTTATCTTCACTCACTCACTTACTCACTCACTCACTCAGCTCACACCTTCAACGGTCCGGCCCCTTGGCGGGCTGGTCGCTACTGACCTGACCTCCCGCACCGCCAGTTATCCTATTTCTTGTGTCGCTATAAACAGTGCTTGTAACTCTTAGCAATAAAGAGAACAGCCACACCGGGTATCACTGACACCACCTTGTACTTCAAAGAACAGTATAAAATAAGAGCTCTTAGTAACATACTCTCTATCCTCAATTTCATTAATCAAAAAACTCCATACACTAGACCTTCTTTCCAAACCACTATTCCCTTGGGACCATTATGTGCATCTTTCTTCACTACTGGATCACGGTTATTTCAGTTTTCTTTTCCCCTCCTCTCCCTATTGAGTTTTACGCCTTCAAAACTTTATTTTCTCAACCTCAACCACCATTCCTCATAATAGGCAATTTCAACTACCGTCACACTCCCCTGGTCATCCTTAGAACACTACCTCTCCACAACTGATCTCATTACCCTAATTCTGATCGCCCCACACATTTTGACATGCGCACAAAAATGATCTCCATGCCTTGACCTCTCTCTGTTCCCCTTCTCTCTATTTAGACTACCATTTGTCACTTCTAGACCACTGTCGCTGTGGGGACAGTGG
>NC_091555.1:25402520-25412520 GCF_042767895.1 Penaeus vannamei
ATATATATATATATATATATATATATATATATATATATATATATATATATATATATATATTATATATATATATATATATAAATATACATATATATATATATATATATATATATATATATATATATATATATATATATATATATATATCTATATATATATATCTATCTATATATATATATATATATATATATATATATATGTATATACATACATACATATATATATATATATATATATATATATATATATATATATATATATATATATATATATATATATATATATATGTATATATATATATGTATATATAATGTATATATATGTATATATATGTATAATACATGTATATATATATGTATATGTATATATATATATGTATACATGTATTATACATATATATACATATATATATATGTATATATATATATATATATGTATATATATATATATATATATATATATGTATAGATATTATTATCATATACAGTGTACCATTTGGTTTATGTAACCTTTTATTTGTAAGCCCTGCATTTTTTTTTTTTTTTTTTTTTTAATATTTACCATCCGACTTGGGATGGAACGGGTTTCGCTTTAGCCACCCGTGAGGTGTATCGCTTTAAGTGATTCTTTTAATAAAGGATGAAATTTTATTTGTGTGACGAAGCATGAAAGCCTCATCTCTTGAGTGGTTGTCAAACTGGCCGAAAGATCAGCCTTTTTGGGAGTCAAACTCCCCAAACAGGAAGCAGCTGCCCGGAACACCAGACGGAAGCCGCCCATTTCCGACGATAGAAGGCAGGACGTCCTCCTCCAAGATTGCCGCCAGGAACCGCTCAGCTACAACGCCCCGAAGCCGCGAAGCCCCTCACTGACGTCCCTTACTCCCTCGGTAAGGATTGCTCCGGCGTTCTGTCACTGGAGCCAACCGAGGCAGCAACTGCTGTAAGTGGGCTGTAGGGCCCATGGCAGAGGCCTTCCAACTCCGCCCTGACGCCTTACTTATGCGCCACGTACCCTACAGTAAGTGGCCAGCCCCGGCAAATACTAGTCAGAGCTTACCCAATATCAGGAACAAGGAGAGCGCCGCAAACAGCTCCACACCGACGATGCACCACGGCGAAGCAGCACCAGCAGGATTCCAGGAACGAAGACGGGGGTCGCCCCGTCACGCCGACGACGAAGCTGTCTCCGCAGAAGTCCAGGTAAGTAGCTCCTCCCGGTAAGGCAGAGGTGACTCAACGGCGTAAGTGAGTTAGATTGTCCGGTTTCCGCTTTCGCCACCCGGTCATTGGTGCTAGTTAAGTGAACTTATTCTGAGTTTGATTTGTATTGAGTTTACCTTGGTTAAAGTTTATCTTGGGGGAGGTGCCGCAGAGATTGTTTTGAAAGATTCCTCTGAGTCAAGTATGGTGCGGGCGTAAGTTGCTGCTACAGTGCTTCTCTGTGAGGTTTCTCTGTTTGGTACGTCGCTGAAATTGTGGTGTCTAATGTGATAGAGTGCCTGACAGTCTAGTAGGTAGTGTGTTAGTGGATGGCTCACCACAGCCTGACAATAATTACACTCTTTTGGCACTCGTTCGTCAATCTCCCAGCTACAAGGATAGCCTAGCCGTAGCCGGTGGATGATGACAGCATCCTTCCTAGACATGGAACGGGGGATGGTGATGGTTTCATATTCTGTAACAGTTTTTTACCAGGTCGCCGAAGGTGAACCTGCTTGAACCCAGACTTGGTGTTGGATGAGTGTAATTTGCTTTGCTGTAATCTTGGCTCTGTTTTTGATTTGGCTGATGCTTGGTTTAATCGGCTGTAAGCGAGTTTGGTGGAGGCTGGATTTGGCTGCAGAGTCTACACGATCATTGCCTTCTAATCCGACATGACTGGGAATCCACATTATTCGGACCGTCTTGCCTTGTTGAGTCAGCTGTTGTAGCTTGAACAGAGTTGATGTTGCTAAGTAAACATTGTCTAAGTGAGCGCGGTTCTGTAAGGTGTGAATGGCAGAGAGGGAGTCCGTGAAAATACATACTGTAGATTTTGTACAGAAGAGCGCATAAGTCAATGCTGATCGAATGGCAAACAGTTCTGCCTGGAGGATGGAGGAATCATTGCTGAGTCTTGATGCCTGTACATAGTCATTGCAAAGAAATGCACCTCCGGCTCTGCCTGATTCTGGATCAACAGACCCATCAGTGTAGATGACAGTCGTGTCTCTGTCATTCTCAATTGAAGAGATAGTCTCTCGTAGATTCTGTAGGTCATTTGGAGAGCAATTCTTCTTAGGTCTCGGGAGACTATTAATTAGAAAAGCTGCAAGTGGTGGTTCCCAGGGATTTGGTTCTGCATATCCATGGTGTGGTGCATCAATGCCGCGGGGCAATAGAGCAGGAAGGAGGTTGAAGGAGGTGATGCTTTGATGGATTTCAAGATGCCAGGGAAGAACGCGGCGATGAGGGGCTTGAGGGTTTTCTAGGATCCGTCTTAGAGAATCTCCCAGAGGTGACTGTCTGTGATTGGAGACTATCTTGCAGACATGACCTGCAACAATCTGCTGGATTCTTATATGTAGGAGAACTAACTTGGCCTCCAGACGCAGGTTCACGAGGCGCGTCCACCTAGGGGCCCCGAGGATGACACGCATGCACCTGTTTTGGATGGTTTCAAGTTTATTAACCTGGGCTGGGGTGAGAGACAGTAGGGAAAAGGAGCTGTAGTCTATGAGCGACCGGATAACGTGTACGTAGAATGATCTTAAGACATGGAAGCCAGCTCCTAATCTTGTTGTGGTGAGACATCGTAAGACATTGATTCTTGCTTTGGTTTTGTCCAGGTTTTTTAATTGAGAGGAGGAATCATTTTGAGTGTTGAGAATGATTCCGAGGCATTTGTGGGAGGTGACCCACTCTATCTTATTGGTTTCTATGTACAGATGGTGGTTGGGAATGAAGCGTCTGATTTGTAGAGCCCTCGTCTTGTTTGAGTTTAACTTAAGTCCTAGGGTGTGACATTTTCTCGTTATGAGATCAAGAGCTTGCTGAGCATGTGGGAATCGAGAGGCGCCAGTGGCTATCAGTTGGAGGTCGTCAGCATAGGTGAAAAGGTGTGTGGCCGGAGGGAGTTGAATGGCAAGGAGTTCTGCTATGAGGAGATTGAACAAGAAGGGATTTAAAATCCCTCCTTGGGGGTTCCATTTTCAAAAACCTTGAAAACTGCGTAGTGCTCCTGGAATCTGACTCTTGCCTTGCGATGGAGAAGGTAGTCATTAGTCCAGGAGAGTATCTTGCCCGAGATACCTCTTGAGGTAAGGATATGAACAATGACTTCCCGTCTCGCACGTTCGAAGGCCTTCTCTAGGTCTAGGAAGACTGCAAGACCATCTTTTCCATCAAGGGTGCTGTGGATTGCGGCGAGGTTGTCTTTGGTTCCAAGTCCCTTGCAGTAAGCGAAAATATTCTTGTCAGGATGGGGTACTTTGTGTTTGAGTCTTGCTAAGATAGCTCGTTCCATTGTTTTGCTAAGGCATGATAACAATGATATGGGACGGTAGGAGGGAGGTGTGGTGTTCTTTGGAATAGGATGAATATTGGCTCCTTTCCATTGGGACGGTAGTCGGCCTGAGGTGAGTGAGGCTGTAAAGAGGTTGGTTATCTGCATGAGTGCATGATCGCCGAGGTGATTGAGCATAGAGTACGAGATCTTATCTATGCCTGGGGCTGTATCCTTGCTGGTTTTGATGACTTTCTTGATCTCATGCAGTGTAAATGGGACATCGAGGTCTGAGGGGAGAGCAATAACAGTGTGGATACTGAGTTCACGGTGATGTGAGAGGTTCTGGGTTCTGTTGAGGGTGGATCGCGGTAACTGTGTATTGCTACTTCTTGCTTGAAAGGATTGGATGAGATCATTTGCAATCTGCAATGGCTGAGGGTGACTAGGTTGTTTTTTATGTTTACCAGAGACCCTGTTAAGTTTCGTCCATAGGTCATGGAGGGAGGTGTGAGCATTAAGGGATTCACACCATTTTAACCAAGAGTTGGTGTGGATTTCTTGAATTTCTTTGCAGATCAACCTGTGAGCTGCTCGGAAGGTTTCAAGAAGGGAGGGAGAAAAATGCTGTTTGAGTTTTTTCTTCAATACGATGAGACGGTGCTTAAGTTCACGGACTCTATCGCTGTAAAACCAGCCGTTTTTGTGAGTGAAGACACTGGTGCCTACTTTGGGAATGGCTTGATTGGCTGCTTGGTGGAGGGCGGCAACAATCCCTTTTTCTTGGTCTTCTAAATCATGAGCTGGCACATGAGTTTCCGCCCATTCTTCCATCAAGTAAGAAAATTCGTGCCAATCAGCTCTCCTGAAGTTCCAGCGTGGTTCGGGAGCGCGCCTCTGTAGACGAGGTAGGTCAACTGTAATGGTGGATGCAAAGTGATCAGAGGCTAAGTATGGATGTAGAGACCAGGTTGTTAAAGGTGGTAATGACGTGGAGACGAAGGAGAGGTCTAGTACACCCCCTCTGAGGTGTGTGGACACGTGTTTGTTGAGAAGAGAGGTAGCTGGGAAGGTCTGGAGCATCTGGTTAAGATAACATCCGGCCCTGCATAATCGTGAGGCAGAGGAGGACAACGGATTGTTCCAAGTCGGACAGTGAGCATTGAAATCTCCACCTACTATGGGCGGGGAGCTACTAACAGCAGCAAAAAGGTGATCTAATTTGAGGGTTGCACCTAGTCTGGGTGGGCGATATATATTGTAAATCTGTAATTTGGTGTTTTGCAGGGATATAGTGACAGCTAAACTTTCTACTTCTTGTCTACAGGAAGCAGTTATCTGGAGAGGCTCAGCATGTATGTTTCTCCGGACTAGAATGGTTAGTCCCCTGCTACGACCTTGGCTGTAGAATTGATGGAATCCTTTATAGTTCGGGATGGTGATGCTGGTTTGAAGAAGAGTTTCTTGCAGCAGAACGACATCGTAACGTTGTTCGGCGAGTGCAAGTGTGAGTAGCGGTAACTTGGCTCGAAAACCAAGGATATTCCACTGAAGGAGTTTGATCTTTTCTTCTGCATTTGGGTTATTGGCCATCGTCGGAGTCAGTACTGACGTTAGAGTTTGCATAATCGTTCGGGGGAGGTCCGTTAGGTATGTGGATTACCGGTGGAGTTCTGTCTTTTGAAGACTGAACAGTGATCGGGTGGAGGGTTGGAAAGTTAAGGTCAAAATATTCAACCTCATCATTTGCGGTTTGGTTGTCGGTGGAATGCTGGTTCAGTTGAGGTCCTGTTTCAAGAGACGAGCAACTACTCTTCTTGAGTTTTCCGCTTCCAGAGGATAATCTCCTGAAACGTTTCCTTTGTGAGAGTCCTTCTGAAAGTGTGGATTCGGTGTCATGGGAGGACACCGCAGACAAGGTGAGGTTTGTATGGTTGGATGGCTCACTGGTTTTTAAAGAAGTACCAGGAGCATCTTCAGGTGGCGTAGCTTGCGCGATGTTGGGGTGGTCAGCAGCTGATTCCGGTGCCGCGTCTGAGGTTCCTGCAATTTCTGCAGGCTTGACATTGAGAATGGTCTGTATAGCCGTTTCTCGGTTGGCGTGCTTCCCAACAAGGGCGAAGCCCATCTGCAGGATTGTGGTTAAGAACTCCATATCTTGGGAGTTGTTTGCAGTGCCGCAACCAGTGCATTTACTGGACGGGAGGATTACAGGAGGAGAAGGATGCTGTTTAGTTGGGGGCAGTCTTGGCCATGTGGATTTGATGGCAGAGGAATAAAGTCGAGATGTAGAGGGAGAGTCAGCCGGGGAACTGGTGTTCCATGTATGAATCTTTCTTGTGAAAATCCTAGGAGGCCATTGGTCTGATAAGAGAGCTACTTTAGAAGGGAATACAAGACGTTGGAGCCTCTCTGGGCATATTGGGTTCCAAGCATGATGGGAGTCCCCACAATTGGGACACTTGGCAGTGGTAGGGTAACCTTCTTTCAGTTTTGTAATGCATAAGTCGGTGAGGTGGGGTTCAGAACAGACTCCACATCTAGCCTTACTTCTGCATTTCGAAACGTGGTGATCGAAGCGTTGGCACTTTCCACACCTGATAGGTTCCTGGTAGTACTCCCTAAGTCAGAAGGTTCCAAATATACCCAATTGGAGCTCTGTTGGAGGATCACCCAAAACATTAACAAGAACTTGACGAGTTTCTTCCTTAGACGGACGAGCAATAAGGCGCGAGGCAGAGTCGATGAGAGGGTGTTCTCGAAGACGACTAAGTGGGAATCCAAGCGGATAATCCTCGAGGACCATCTTGGTTTTCTTGGGTGGACGGCAGTATGGGGAAAGATTGATGGTCTTTCCAGTGCTGAGTACTTTGGTATTGTCTAGGATCTGAAGAGAATCTGGATTTACTGGTTTGAGAATGCAATCTCCTTTGTTGTTGATGTTGGTGGAAACTTTCAGTGAGGGAAAGTCTTTGTCCAGAGCCAACAAGGCTTCAATGGAGGTAGGAAAGTCTTCATTGGTGGAGATAATGTAGCTGGTGGAGGACTGGTGAGATGAGGCGGTTGAGGTGGAGGGTTCGTTGTTTATGCCTGGAGGATCCTTGGAGATCCCCGTATGCTCCTCAGGAGGAGACATAGAAGTAGAGGCACCGGTGTCCAACTCAGGTGGTGGTGGGGTTGGATTTTCTGCAGCCTCTGCAGGTACAGGAGGACGTGGAGGTTTCTTCCTTGTTGTCACCATAGCGGAGGATAAGAAAATAGAGGAAAAGAATGAAGCTAAGATCAATCACTTCCCCTACCCTTTCCTCGATTACCTATGACAAACACGAGGAAAGTCAAACCCTAATAATGGAACCTTTCTCCCGAGTTGAAAGCAGCCAAACTACCGGCACCCCTTGTGGCACTGCCCGCGGGGTTCACCTTGGCTCGGGAGGCGACACTAAGTGGAAGTGATTGAGGGCCAAAAAATACTCTTATGGTTCCAACAAAGATGCTGGTTATAGGTCGGAAGCTATATCGTTGGCCAATTGGCGGAGAGACATTCGGTGGCATGAAAGTCACCCACTTGGCGTGGTTCCTTCCTTGACTGCGTGATTGGCGAGCTCTCGGCGCCTTGAATGACTAGATCCTCGCGTCAGCGACGGATGACAGTCTGCCCACACCCTCGCGTGCCGTTGAATGGACTAACGGGGAGGGGAGCAAGGCTCCTTGGTGCAGGAGCAGAGAGAGAGGAGGATAAAGCCCTGCATCTTACTTTACTTTTATAGTTATGGTCCCTCGGACATTCCAGGCAGGCACCAAACCCCTCAGCCAATCAGAGAGCGAGACAGCTGAGCCCGAGGAGAATGCAGGTTGCATTTGTTTTGTCCTGCACCTGCCTGTTTGTACTTCTGATGTGTGTGGTGTTTTGCACCAATAAAGGTCACTTGCAAATCTGAGTTTTCAAGAACCTACAGACGAAAGAACACAGATGGCGCAGTGATAAGTCTAAACTCTGCAAGTGAACGAGGAAGGCGCCGATTTGCTCCCCTCAGTGCCCAGGAACCGTCGTTCCCGCCTCCTAAATTTGAATTTTCGTCGCGGATATTACAGTGTCCAACAGTTTATAGTGCATTGATAAGTGGTAGTGCAGTGTTTGTGCATATTGTGTGGGTAAGGTTTGCGAGAGTTTCAGCATCACCCCTAGTGCAACACCATTTTTTCTCGCCAACCCGGAGAGCACACGAAGCGCGTCCGACCCCTCCGAGTTCCGATCGGTGACTGACTGGACTTCTCGCCTCAACCGCCATCACCGAGCGCGGCCGTTCCAGCAACGCGCAACACCTCCCCCGCCACACATGCACTTACCACGAACTGTAGAAGAATTCGTTCTTTTTTTCGATTTTCACCCCCAAGAACGAATTGCTTTACTATTTCAGGCACTAATATTGCACTGTTTGTAAGATCAGCTCGTCAAAGACACCAAACTCGATATGGCTACGCCTCAGGAAGACCATTTTCAGGCCAGAAATGATGACTTGGGTGATGGTAGTGATGACAGCGGTGAGCCAAACGTCCTTGAGAGTGGTGAGGTCGATGTACCACCATCCCTCCCACCCCCTCTCACCCCTCACCCTTCCAGCCCCTCGCAGCACAGTCCAGATAACCAAGAGCTGCAGTATTTGCTCCACTACCTCCAAGTCACCCGCATTTCTGACGAGGAAAGACGACGACAAGACGAAGAAGCACGACGAGCGGAGCTACAAGAATACCGTCTTCAAATGGAGCAACAGCGACAGCTAAACGACGAACGCTTCATGCAGCTACTCAAAATGATAGCTCCGAAACCACTCCAGGTACAGCAAACCAGCCCAGAACAGCAAGCACCAGCTGCTCACCAGCTTTCGCCTGTTCCACCTGTTGCCACCATGTCAGGATCTCCACATGCTCCCATTACTGCTCCGGTCATGGGTAAACCTATGATACCCAGCCCTCCTCAGCTACAGTCCGACGTCACCTGTTCCGTCAGTGGCGTCGCAAGTTTGAGGATTACTCTGTGCTAATGGGCCTACACAGTCTACCCCCAATCACACAACACATATACCTCCGCACATGTGTTTCGCTGGAAGTTCAGCGGCTGCTGCATTACACTCTGGCAATACCTCCTAACTCATCCATGCCAGTAGTCCAAGTCCTCGACTCTTTACAGCAGTATTTCCGCAACTCGCAGAACGAAGCCTTACGACGCCGGGAACTCCTTTCCTGCAAGCAGACGCATGGTGAGCCATTCTCTGCCTTCTACGCCCGCATGAAGGACTTAGCTGACGAAGTTGAACTCTGCACAGGGGACCGCACTACCTGTGCTGCAACACAGATTAAGATGATTCTTTTGTTGGGCGTGCGTGAAGAGGAATTCGTGCAGTGCCTTGTCTCCCTCGACAGCCAGGCATCTTTAGATGACTTTGTCACCTGCTGCAGAACCTTTGAGTCCTCCAGGGCCGCTGCATCTGCTATCGTTGCTGCCCCCAGCCAACTCAACATCCTCTCTTCATACAATAGGAACCAACGCCGCCAGAAGTTGACAGCTACGCCCAAGCACACGCCTCAACGCTGTCAGTCTCCACCATTGACCAAGGACTCGCCAGCCTCCTGTAGGTCTTGTACCCGTCAACATGCCGTGGGACATTGCCCAGCAAAAGATAGTACCTGCCCAAATTGTGGGTACAAGGGTCATTGGCACCGTACACCCCGGTGCCCAGCAAAGGACTCTGAATGCACCACTTGCCACAAACAGGGCCACTTCGTCAAGTGCTGTAAGTCCACCAGGAAGACCTCTACCAACCAGACTCGTAAAGCACGTAGAGTGTCCACCGGCAGGACCCCTAAGCCAGTTAATGTCACCCTGTCATATGGCTCAAAGTCCTCCCAACTGCTCATGCTGCCTGACACTGGAGCTGATATCACAGTGATTGGCCTGGTGCACCTGGACTCCTTGGGAATCCCCAGATGCAGCCTTTCACCCCCGCCTGTGACTGACGTCCTCACAGCAGATGGGTCGTCCATGACTCCAGCTTTGGGTTGTTTTGAGACCACCCTCCAGCTCGGTCAAGCGTCCTGCAAGGCCAATGTCCACATTCACGAAGGCATCCAGACACCACTGCTCTTGTATGGCCACTGTGTGGACCTGGCCATCGTCTCTACAGATTTCCCAAAGCCCATCCTCTCTGTGACCCACGTCAACAGATGTGCACAGCAGATGCCTGCCTCGGCAATGTCGTCCCCCACTGCTGCTCGGACCTACTTCCTTCAACACTTCAGCGACGTCCTTGTGTCTAAGACTGACCTCCAGATTATGCCACTGAAGAAGATGTCTGGCCCACCAATGAGGATCCACCTTCAGCCAGGTGCGACACCCTTTGCCATACACATGCCTAGACCTATACCTTTCGCCTACCGGGACCCGGTCAAGGAGGAACTCGATTCCCTGGTGCAGCAAGGGATCATTACGCCCGTCGGTAACAAGCCCTCCGAGTGG
>NC_091555.1:25468417-25475445 GCF_042767895.1 Penaeus vannamei
GAGAAGAGAAGAGTAACTAATAGAAGAAAAGAAGAGAAAACACGAGAAGAGAAGATAATAGGAAGAACGAGAAGAGAAGAGAAAATATCAGAAGAGAAGATAATAGGAAGAACGAGAAGAGAAGAGAAAATATCAGAAGAGAAGAGATGAGAAAAAATGAGAAGAGGGTAGGGAAAGGAGAAGGAGATAAACGCGTGTCCGGATTAGCTGCAGCTGAGTCATCCTTCCTCTTTATCTCCTCCTGAATGCCAGGCTTACAGCGGGCGTTGCAACTGCCCGCGATTCTTGTATCGGTCATTCTCCAGTAGTTCTTTTCGTCGCTGTTGACATTTAGGATTAATTTTCATCTCATTTACTAGTCTTTTACTAGTCTTTGTTTCTTGTTCTTGTCATTTTCCTCTCCTACTCCTTTGCCTTTTTCTCATGTTCTTATTCTTCGCCTTCCTCTTTTTCTTCTTCTTCTTCTTCATCTTCATCTTCACGTTCATCTTCATCTTCTTCGTGTTCGTCTGCATCGTTTCTTTCTCCTTCTTTTCTTTTTTACAATCTTTTCCCGATTTTTCGGGAAAGGGTTAATTTTTACTCTTGTTCCAGGAAAAAATCCCCGAAAAAAACGGAAAAAGGGGTGTTTTTACCAACATTTTGCCTTCCAAAACGGAAAATAGAGATATATTTTCAGGTGTTTCCCTTCCCTGGATCCCTTCCTTCCCGAAAGATTTTCAAAAGCTAGCTTTTTAACAACACAGATAAACCCGGTTTATCAACGCTCTGCGCCGCGCTTTTCGTGTCCTTTCTGAAGCGGAAAGATAATAGCGTCCGTCAGGATGTTGGTAATCGTGTCATTTCCCTCTCCATCATGCACCATGTAATCGAGCAACTCACTCAAGGCACTCCACTCCGGGTCAACTCCCTCTCTCCGCTCGGGTCTCTGTCGTCTCGGCGAAGAACAACACGGCTCCCGATTCACGAGGTGTGCAGCGCGGCCGCCCGGGCAGCATCTTCCCATTTCAGTCATTGTGACTAGCACAGGGCTGGGTACTTGTAAGATTTGCAAGTACAAATTTAACCATTTTACAAATGGCAGATTTTAACTGCCAATAGTTAGAAAATTTGAACTCACAAAGCCCAACAGGATGATACCCAACCCTGCTAGCAGTCCCCATGCCCAATGAATTGGCCTGTGGCATGTATCACCTAACCCTTCCTTTAGGGGTAAGCATCCAAGACCCTTCAATTAGGGCGGTAAGGATGCAGTCCCTCCTTCAAATAGGGGGTCAATTTCCTCATAAAAGCTCGCGAATAGGGGGTACAAAAAATGGCCGTTTCCTTCCATTAGGGGGTGATTTCAAAAGTTGGGAACAAGCATATGTACCGCCTATATAAGGGGAGTGGGGGGGCGGGAGATCTTCATATAGTTGATTCTCGGTCCTATCTGCAAGTCATCTCGGCTGTTTTGATGACAGAGGGGTTTAAGGTAACGCCGATTTTTAGGCGTTAAATGTCAGTCTCAGTGTGTAACCTCTATCGTCTCCTTAAGTATTTCATCCCTGCAACTGTTCGCTCTTTCACCGATTTCCCTCTGTCACTGATTTCGTTTTTTTTTTCTATAACGGTGTTATAACACTTAAGTACCATATTGTTTAACATTGAAGGTCCAAAGTAAGCCTTATCCACCATCCACACAGTTTACACCAAACTTTTGACCCAATCTTCTTTATTGCCGATCAATTTCCGGTCACCCCTAAAGCGTCGATGATTTAATTTTATCTTACCTCTTCTTAGTATAAAAGGCTGTACTTACTTTCGCCAAAGAAAAAAATATAGACAAAAATTATAAAGAAAATTACGCTACAAACACAAAGACACTATATAAACAAAAACTATCAAGACAAAGAAACTATAAAGAAAAAAAACACTATAGATGCAGAGACAATGTATAGATAAAAGCACTATAAAGACAAAGAAACTTTAAAGACACTACAACTCTGACTCGCCACGCACTCTGGGCCACTCTGAATCGTTGAGTCGTTGATTTATTTCAATCACCTATTTTTTTAATCTCGTTTATTGTTTTTCGCATTTCAAGAATTAATGTACAATAGTTGTTTTTCTACTCGACCTTATCACTTTCTTTCTCAAAAAAGGCTAGATTCCGGTTGGGCTGATAGTTTTAATTTCCTGGAATTTGGACGGAGTGTAGTAATATGTATCAAACAGAAGTGGGGGTATTCTAGTCTTTTATCCTCCCGAATTATTTCAATTCAGTTTAGTTCTAATTTCTATTTTTCTTTTTTTACGACTGTCCACACCTTTGCATGTTCACCCTTGCAACATTGCAGTATCGGTTAAGCTCCCATAGCAGACGCTCCTCTTTGTAAACACCCTTTTCCTCCTGTCTCTTTTGCGTCCAAGAACGCATGCATCCTTTCCTTAACACTCTCTATTCGAAGCATGAAGCAGGATATTGGTCTCAAAGTATCTGTCATATTCCCCTTCCCAAGATCTCTTTGCAATAGAAAGATTTTGATAATCATCCGCTTTCATGTGTTAACTTTGTTATCAACTATACCATACACTTCCTTAACAATTTTTTCACGTACAAGCCCCTTTTCCCTTTCCTAAAACCCCTAATTCTTTATCTAGTTCAGAACTCTTTCCATTTACCTTATCTTACTACATAACTTCCCTATAACTTTTAATAATACCAACATCACAGAGCAGGCCAGCTAGACCACCTTTCCCAGGTAATTACGAAGCCCGATTTTTGCACGCCGAGAAAAGTACACCCTCGTTGCCCGGGAGATGGCGTACTGATTGGGCCCCTCGCTCGCCACTCTTATTTATGGAGTTGAGCGTTGCCTGAGCCTCGGGTCGTAGGAGTAGAGGGGCTGGGGGGAGGGGGTCATGGTAGATCATTTTTCTTCTTCTTTTTCTTCAGCTAATTTTTTTAGTTTTTTTCAGGGTGGGGTTGTTTTTTTCCCCTCTACTTTTGTCTTGTTCTCTAGATTATTTGTTAAGTATTTGCTGTTTTGCATATCGTTATTATGTTATTGATTATTGTCATCATCCTATTCATTGTTGTTGCTGTTGTTATTATCATTACTATTACTATTATAATTATGAAAGAGAGAAAGATAGGAAGGTAAATTGAGCTTTGAAGAATAGACAAGATAACAATGCTTCGTAAAATTTACGAATATGCACCTGTGTCTCGGGGGGCGGGTGGGGGGGGGGGAAGCTAATGCTAAAAGGGAACACAAAGAATTTCCTTCATGCTATTCAACCATCATCACCATCATCATCATCATCACTATTATCATTAGCATTATCATTATCCTAATGATTACTATTATTATTTCCATTATCATCGTCATCATTATTGTGTGTCTGTATGTGTGTGTCTGCGCGCGCCCATTGTTAGTTTTGAGTGTCTTCGTGTGTTTCCTAAAGCGAGTGCGTATGCAATACACAGTACACTTTGCCTCTCTACTTCACACACACACAACCAACATATATAGCACGTGTCACAAATTCGTATGCTGCAGCCCCAAACAGCAACAACAAAAACAAGCAGAATATAGCAAACAAAATACAACGAGCAGAATACAACTAGAATACAGCAAGCAAAATGCAGCAAACAAAATGCAACAAACAAAATACAACAAGCAGAATACAACAAAATACAACAAGATTACAACAAATTATAACAACCAGAATTCACAAAATAGAACAACTAGAATACAACAAACAAATTACAACCGGAATGCAACAAACAAAATACAAAAGCAGAATACAACAAACAAAATACAAAAGCAGAATACACCAAACAAAATACAAAAGCAGAATACACCAAACAAAATGTAAAAGCAGAATACAACAAACAAATTACAACCAGAATACAACAAGCAGAATATAACAAGCTAAATGCAACAATAGCACTCGAACAGCATTCACGTGAAGATGGTATTGATCCAGGCAGGAAGCAGACGCTCCTCAGAATCACCTTCCGGAATGCAGCATATTATTCCCACTCAGCATTGTGCGAATGTTCGTGATTGATGGCAGACTGAAGGGTAATCAGCATGAAGGCAACCGCCGATTTTGTCAGCATAAGATGAGAAATTAGTTTGAGAATAGTTTGTTTACGGGTTTAGGTTCCTGGTCACACGGTGTTTGCTTGTGTTTTGAAAGTCTTGTTTTTTTGTGTAATTCTTTGGACCTTTATTTCCCTTTGCTGATCGCAGTATCGTTCTCTGTCATTGTGTCTGATTCGCTTTCGCTCTCTCTCTCTCTCTCTCTCTCTCTCTCTCTCTCTCTCTCTCTCTCTCTCTCTCTATCTATCTATCTATCTATCTATCTATCTATCTATCTATCTATCTATCTCTCTATCTATCTATCTTCTCTCTATCTATCTATCTATCTCTCTCTCTCTCCATCTCTCTATCTATCTTCTCTCTCTCTCTCTCTCTCTCTCTCTCTCTCTCTCTCTCTCTCTCTCTCTCTCTCTCTCTCTCTCTCTCTCTCTCTCTCTCTCTCTCTTTCTCTTCTCTCTCTTTCTCTCTCTCTCTCTCTCTTCTCTCTCTCTCTCTCTCTCTCTCTCTCTCTCTCTCTCTCTCTCTCTCTCTCTCTCTCTCTCTCTCTCTCTCTCTCTCTCTCGCTCTCTCTCTCTCTCTCTCTCTCTCTCTCTCTCTCTCTTCCCTCTTCCCTCCCTCTCTCTCTCTCTCTCTCTCTCTCTCTCTCTCTCTCTCTCTCTCTCTCTCTCTCTCTCTCTCTCTCTCTCTCTCTCTCTCTCTCTCTCTCTCTCTCTCTCTCTCATCTCTCTCTCTATTCATCTTTCATCTCTCTCTCTCTCTCTCTCTCTCTTTCTCTCTTTTTCTTCTCTTCTCTCTTCTCTCTCTCTCTCTCTCTCTCTCTCTCTCTCTCTCTCTCTCTCTCTCTCTCTCTCTCTCTCTCTCTCTCTCTCTCTCTCTCTCTCTCTCTCTCTCTCTCTCTCTCTTCCCTCCCGCCTCTCTCTCTCTCTCTCTCTCTCTCTCTTCCCTCCCCCTCTCTCTCTCTCTCTCTCTCTCTCTCTCTCTCTCTCTCTCTCTCTCTCTCTCTCTCTCTCTCTCTCTCTCTCTCTCTCTCTCTCTCTCTCTCTCGTTTCCTCTCCCTCTCTTCTTCTCTCTCTTCTTTCTCTCTTCTCTCCTCTCTCTTCTTCTCTCTCTCTCTCTCTCTCTCTCTCTCTCTCTCTCTCTCTCTCTCTCTCTCTCTCTTCTTCTTTCTTCTTCTTCTTCTTCTTTCTTCTCTCTCTCTTCTTCTCTCTCTGGTTGGTTCACTTGCTTGCTCTAGCTCTGTTTGTTTTCTCTGTTATTCCATATTCAATTTCCTTTTCAGGTCGACTAAAAAGAAAAATACAGCAATGGAGAATAAGCATGTGTGTGTGTGTAACACACACACACAAATAAAAAAATAGATATAAATCAATTAGAAAAGACCTGCAGACGCCGTTTCTACGCTTCCGAAAATAGACCACTACCACTCCGAAAATATTGTCTCAAGGCATATCTCTTATTGACGATCAAGGAAACTTAAACATTTGCCTAGGCAAGCTAATGTCTCGGATGCGTATTTACACAGGAAACTGGCTGCAAGATGTTGTCTATGTCCGTGTACTGGCGTAGATATATATTCCTATTTAGCATAAAGTTTCAGGAACAGAACAAAATAGATACATAAAAACTGGCAGCTCAGACCAATTTTCTTTTCTATTTTTTTCCTCATTATTCTAACTGCTTAATGTTTATAATTGCATTTTTTGTATTTCCAAAACTATAAGTACAATATTTCTTGCTTTTGTTTTTCGTATTATTAAAAGATGCTGCCCTTAACAACAATTGTATAATTTTCCTCCCATTTTTTGTGGAGATATCAGGAGCATATTTTCTCATACGTAAATCACATTGATGATCTAGTGAACATCTCTCAAACAAACAGGATATAAATGTATTTAATCTAAGTACAGTTATGAATTATTTCATAGCTAATTATATCATACGGCAGTAGTATATTATTTCGACTAGCGTTTAACATCATACACGCACTTTCTGGTGGTACTGTCTTTACATGTTTTTGTAACATAATCCCCGTAATACAGATAAAAAAGTAATGACGAGAGTAAAAGAGGTTAGTAAAAACGAAGAGAGAGAGAAAGAGAGAGAGAGAGAGAGAGACAGAGAGAGAGAGAGAGAGAGAGAGAGAGAGAGAGAGAGAGAGAGAGAGACAGAGAGAGAGAGAGGACTGTGATTGTAGTGTGATATGACAAAAGTAAAATAGTGATGTTATTGCAATGATAACACTATTGGATTAAGGACTGAAAGGGAAACGTTAATCTGGAATTTCAAGGGAATTTATTTGACAAAACGGATGCCGTATTTCTCTCTCTCTCTCTCTCTCTCTCTCTCTCTCTCTCTCTCTCTCTCTCTCTCTCTCTCTCTCTCTCTCTCTCTCTTTCTTAGACAGAAAGACAGAGACACGTAGACAAACAGATTAGCAGACAAACATATATATAGACACACAGACAAACAGATTAGCAGACAAACATATATATAGACATACTGACAAACAGACTAGCAGACAAACAAAAAAGACAGAGAGACACAGGCCTTAAACCAGCCCCTTTAAAAGTTTGGGGCGTAGAGGTGGTGAAAGGAAGGGGTCTTGGCCGGAGGGTTGACTGGGGGAGGTCGGTGTGTGACCCGCGAGAGACCCGCCCCGGGTGCCGAGGGCGGAGGTGACGAGCGGGATCGTCGTCTGTCCCTGCCTCTCCCTGCTCTGTTCTCCTGTGGTTCTCTCCCGGCCCGCCCTCCCTGCCTGACGAGACGCCCTTTCCTTTCGAGGGTGTTTTGCTTAGGAGAAAGTGTCGACAGGGAAAGTAGAGTGGACACTGCATCCGCTGACGAGGAAGGCAGCCGCTGGGGCCTAGGTGCGGAAGGGGGACCATCGGGCCCCGAGCATGGTTAACAAACGGCCTGTTAACTTTGCCACGAAAT
>NC_091555.1:25508445-25510945 GCF_042767895.1 Penaeus vannamei
TTAAGAGGTCACCGGGATAGTGGAAGGGGTCGATTGTGAGGTCAACGCTGTGAGATCCCCGTGATTGTAATCTCTCTTGCTGCAACTACACCTCGATATGAAGAAGAGACATGAGGTCTGTTTCTGGCGCGGATTGAGACGAATTCGAGGATTATGGAGGGAAGAATTATTTGAAAGTGGACAGGTCATTCGGAGGGGTTCGCTAGTGTGAAGTCTTGGGTACTTAACGGAAGTATATATATATACACAGGTAGTTTTGTGTGTTCTCAGTCACTTTCGAATGAGCATTCAAATACGCAGTTACGCGCATTAACACACTCACACACGCACTTTCAAACATTTTTATTAAGGTAATATCATTGAGAGAGAGAAGAAAAAACGGAGAAACAAACAGCCAAAGCAATTTATTCGGACATGGCAACGACCCGAAAGGCAGCCAAGTTTACCTCAACTTTGGAATATTCATTAAAAAAATCGTAACACGCCTCATACCCCCTCCTATCTTCACGGTTAACGATAATCCTCTTCCGCGCCATAAAGATACTATATTTAGTGGATTGTAAAGGAATATTGCTGAATAAAAGGGAGAATAACAGATAACTTCCACTCGGAGAATCTCGTTTTAAACATGACCGATCTCTGAGCCTTCCCCAATCGCCTGAAAAAAACGAGATATATTGTGCATTCAAATTACTTGTCGACGAAATACGAGACAAATAACGTTTTTATTTCAATAGGAATGGAATATTTTCATGCTATATTTAATGAATGAGAGGACGCCAGACTGTTCTAAATTAGGATTTAAAGCAGGATTAACTATTTACGTTTGGATTATTTTTTTACAGAAAAGTTGTTATTGTTTATGTGATGAAACCCTTTGTAAAGATGATACTAAAATTAACGCATGATTATATTAAGCAATATATTATATGACTTCAAAGTGATTATGAATGTGACAGTAATGAACATCTTAATCAGAATTGAGTTGATGATAAAATATATGACAATGAATGAAATGCTTATGAAGGTGATGGAGAATAGGATGAATGTAGAATCAGTGATAATAACAGCCAAAGTAACTAGAATCATATGATTTTTCATCCTGAAATAGAGTGCGAGTAATAATGATAAGGATATTGATACTGATATTGACGGCGAAAAGGATGATTACGATGATGAAAATGATGATGACAATGATACTGACAATGTTAATGATGATGATGGTGATGATGATTATGATGGTGATGATGATTATGATGATGATGATGATGATGATGATGATAAAGCAATAATAATAATGATAATAATAATAATAATAAGGGTCATAATGAAGATAACGATAATGAAAATGACAACAATGATAACAGTTAGATAGTATTAAAACTGTTAATGGTTTCAATGGCATATTACTACTTCTGGTAAGAACCATAATCACAACTAACAGTGATGGCAATAATGCTATTGTTCTTTAACCCGAGAAATTTTCCAGGGATTGCAGGTTTTTGATAACTGTGAAACCATTTTCACCCTGAAACACATCATGAAGCGGTACATAACCAGGAAATAAAAAGCGAACAAGGTTAACTACGAGGTATATGTATGAGCAAATATCTACTTAATTTATATCTTATGAGGACTCGAGCCGAACACCGAGATAGTCTTATGTGATATGCAATATTTAATATTTGCTCGACGCAGAAGAGTGAGAGAGTCCAAACTTTAATCTAAAAGAATTTGTAAAAGGTAAAGAAAGAAAGAAAGAAAGAAAGGAGGAAAAAGAAAACCACGTGAGCTTCAATAATTAGAGCAAAAGTACGACGTCAAAAAAAGATGAAAATGTCATCATCAGATCAATGTGATTCCTTTTGATTGATTGATAAATTGTTTTCAACTATTTTAAAGATGTAATGTACCCTTGACATTCTGGAGATACAATGTTAGTATATACTTTGAACACGAATCTTTCTCTGCATATATTCTTACGAATCTTCTGTCTTCCTTTTTACTGACTTTTCGTTCATTCATTTTTATATACTCATTCCCTCCTCTTTCCCTATTTATCTATTTATGCACTATATTTACCTCAATGTACCGATCTATCTCTCTTCTTCTTTTCCTTCTTTCTAGGAAAATGATCTATAGTGAAGATCACATTACCTTTGTCATCTAATTACGAATCATTTAATCATAAACGTAAATGTAACCTGATTAAGTAATAAGGAAATACCCCATTATCCAGTCTTCACACCTTCGCCCTTTGATAAAATTTCTTTACAAACTATCTTCAGAAACACAAACAAACTTACATTATCTTATCTCCCAAGGAAACCGGCGAACCGTATTCATTGTGGCAAATGTATATAAATGAATGAGAACGAATATCTTCACAATACAAGAGATGTAGTTAACTGGTTTCGACTATATCTTCGGCAGCGATACATGATGTATTTCTGAAGAAGATAGAATTGAAACCAGTTAAATATATCTCTTGTATTGTGAA
>NC_091555.1:25518445-25519999 GCF_042767895.1 Penaeus vannamei
TATATATATATATATATATATATATATATATATATATATATACATATATATATATATATATATATATATATATATATACATATACATATATATATATATATATATATATATATATATATATATATATATATATATAAACTTCTATATACTAATAATGCTATTATCATTACAAGTCGACCAGATGCTACAAGGTGCGAAAAACACGACTACTGATAGCTAGACTACAGTGTGTCATCAACCACATTTTGATAGTATTTTCGATTTTTTTTCATGCCTTTCCCAGTAATCTTTAGAGTATAGATTTAATAACGGCAGGCCACACTGACAAAGATATGACAATGCTGATACCTTGTGGCGAAGCGCTCTCAAAGTCCACTGATTTTTCATCAGTTTTCATCTAACGGGGAAATTTGGTACGAGTATCTATCGAAAAATTATTGAGGTAGGATATTGATTGACTAGTTTATAATTTTGGTGGTGATCTGGGTAGGCGATTTTGTACTGTGGGAGACGTAAAATAAAATTTAGTTCAGGAGTAGATTTGTAGTTAAAAGTGTCCTTTTTGTTGTAGATTAATGTTTTTGGGAGCAGGTTATGAGTACATTCTGAGATATTTAAGAGTAGATTTATATTCAAAATGGGAAACTGATAGATATTATAGGTAGATTTAGGCTGACGACCGTAGGTCATATTAAGGGAATTGAGAGGAGACCAAATTAGGGCTGAAGTGTAATGTAGATAATTTTTTCATTTAGATAGTAATATTTAGGCAACTGCTCTGCACTCTCTTAGGTCTTTCTAGTTCCGTCTAATAGATACAGTACATTTTTCAAACATTTTTAGCTGAAATTCATAATTCTCCTGTACAACATCCTAAATGATGACTGAAATCCTGGAATACTGTTTTGCTTTTGATAAGACTTCCTAATTCACTTGTTATATAATTGTTGATCTCTCAGATCCTTTAGTCTTCCTTAAAAAAAAAAAAAAAAAAAAAAAAAACATTTTGTGCTTGAATCTCTTTCCTCTATTTTCTTTTTTAATCACATTCCCTTACCTTCCTCTCTCTCTCTCTCTCTCTCTCTCTCTCTCTCTCTCTCTCTCTCTCTCTCTCGCTATCTCTCTCTCTTTCTGCCTGTGTCTCTCTCTTTCTCTTTGCGTCCCTTTCTCCATCTCTCCCTTTCTCCCTCTCACACTTCCTTTTCCTCTCTCTCTCCCTTTCTCCCTCTCTCTCTTCCTTTTCCTCGCTCCCCTCTCTCTCGCTCTCTCTCTCTACCTTTTCCTCTCCCCGCTCTCTCTCTCTCTCTCTCTCTATCTCTCTCTCTCCCTCACTCCCTCACTCCTTCCCTTTCTCCATCTCTCCCTCACTCCTTCCTTTTCTCCATCTCTCCCTCTCTCTCTTCCTTTTCCTCCCCCCCCCTCTCTCTCTCTCTCCTTCCTCCTTCCCTCCCTCCCTCCCTCCCCCTTCCTCTTCCAAAAAGAGACTTTCCTCTTGAATTCCTCTCTCCTAATCTTCTTCTTTTTTCTCCCTTGTCGGCTCCCTGTATCATTCCT
>NC_091555.1:25572999-25575499 GCF_042767895.1 Penaeus vannamei
AAATTACGTACCTCCTCTGTACCTCCTCGAGCGTCGGCAGGCAATATCTTCCCTCTGATACTGTACCATATTGTGCCATATTTGGAACAAAGTGCCTTGTCGTTTTTTTTTCCACAGCTGTACTTGGATATTGCTTTTAAGTTTCCGCCGCCTTTGGCCTCCTCTTCTTCACGAAGTATTGTATTTAAGATGGGGGGGGGGGGGACTGCCTAAACTTACTTCTTAATGTAATTATTTCGGCAATGTGATTTAGCTCGCTTGGTACTCCTTTCTTTTGGACTATTTGCGAAGTCTGTTGTTCCAATCATAGGAGAGAGGGGGGGAGAGGGAGAGAGAGAGAGAGAGAGAGAGAGAGAGAGAGAGAGAGAGAGAGAGAGAGAGAGAGAGAGAGAGAGAGAGAGAGAGAGAGAGAGAGAGAGAGAGAGAGAGAGAGAGAGAGAGAGAGAGAGAGAGAGAGAGAGAGGGAGAGAGAGAGAGAGAGAGAGAGAGAGAGAGAGAGAGAGAGAGAGAGAGAGAGAGAGAGAGAGAAGGAAAGCAATACAGAAAAAGTAAGAAAGAAAGAGATAGAGACGGACATACAGAGATAGACAGATAGATAGATAGAGAGAGAAAAGGAAAGAAATAGACAGAAAAGTAAGAAAGAGATAGAGATGGACAAATAGGGATAGATAGAGCGAGAAAGAGAGAGAAGGAAAGACATAGACAAAAACGTAAGAAAGAAAGAGATAAAGATGGACAAATAGAGATAGATAGATAGATAAATAGATAGATAGATAGAGAGAGAGAATATCAAAAGGAGAGGAAAAAACGAAAAAGGAGGAAGTTGCATCCAGAGACTCAAATGATCAAAGTACCCTATCCGTACAGTAGCTCCTGAATGAATCGACCTATTCATGAGACTCCCTACCTCCACTCCCACCTTCACCCCCTTCTCCCTCCCTTCCCCTCTCCTCCTTTCGCCACTTTCCCTCCCCTCCCACCCTCTCCCTCTCTTCCTTCCCCTTCCTCTCCTTTCTCTTCCACCCCTTTCCTCTCCCCCTCTCCCCTCATTCCCTTTTCCCCTCTCCCCATCTCCCTTATCATCTTATCCAGAGCTCATGGACTCCCCTTTGTCAGAGCAGTGAATTAGTAATCAAGAACATAGATTAATTAGAAAGTTCAGATCCCATGGGGTTTCAAGTGATACGGACTAGCAGTATCTCCCTGATTATTGACCGTGGCAGTTAAGCTCTGAGAGGAGGAGGAGGAGGGGGGGAGGAGGTGCCGTGGAATCGCACTGGGGGTGAGGGGGTAGGGGGCTAAGGGGATATAGTGGAGGTGTGGGGGTAGTTGGGGATGTTGTGGCGGAGAGAGAGAGAGAGAGAGAGAGAGAGAGAGAGAGAGAGAGAGAGAGAGAGAGAAAGGACGACAAAGAAAGGGGCGAAAGGGGTGGGAGGAATGATAAAGGAGGAGGTGGAAGAAAAGGAAGTAACGGTAAAACAAGAGAGAGAAAAATTGAGGAAACCATAAAGATGGAAATGGAAGAAAAGGGATACGATAAAGGAAAAGACTGAGACATAGCAATAATGGAAGAAGGAAGGAAGAAATGACCAAGGAGGAGAGAGAGAGAGAGGGAGAGAGAGAGAGAGAGAGAGAGAGAGAGAGAGAGAGAGAGAGAGAGAGAGAGAGAGAGAGAGAGAGAGAGAGAGAGAGAGAGAGAGAGAGAGAGAGAGAGAGAGAGGAGAGAGGAGAAGAGAAGATAAAGGAAGGGAAAGATGAAGATCAAGGATGGAATGAACGAAAAATGAAGACATCGACGTGAAAACAAAAAAGGAAGAGAGAGAGAGTAGGGATGATACTAACCGTGGGAGGAAGAGAGAGATCGATAATAAAAACAAGAGAGAGAGAGAGAGCGATAAAAGAGGGAAGAGGAGGGAAACTGAGGAAAAGCATCGGATGGAACGGAGAGAACGTATCAAGGGGAAAGAGGATGACAAAGAATACAAAAAGATGGAAGGGGAGAAAGATAAAGAAGGGAGATGAGAGGTCGGTGGAAAGCAGCGATTGGCAGATACAGAGGAGAAAGGGATAATAAAGAAAGGGGAAGAAAAGGACACCCGAGAAAAAAGATGAGGGTAGAGGGAGGAGAGGAAGAAAGAAAAATAAGGTGGAAATGGAGAAGAGAGGAATAAGAGAGGGTACAATAAATGGCAAAAGTGGGAAAAGCAAAGGCATGGAAGATAACAAGGAAGAAAGGGAAGGACAAGAGAGGATACGTGAGGGGGAAATTGGAAACAGAAAATCAAATTAACGATAAAAGGGGGAATATCCGGTGGAAAGGAAGGAATAAGTAAAGATTTGAAACGTAAGTGGAAAACAGACGATATAAATATTGAGAGAATAATAGACAGAAAGGAGAGTAAAAGAAGGTAGTGATAAACGGGAAAAATAAGGGGGTAATAAACGGAAAAGAGAGAAAAAATAAGGGAATAATGAATGGGAAAAAAGGGAAGGAAGTGAT
>NC_091555.1:25622693-25625193 GCF_042767895.1 Penaeus vannamei
CTATTATCACCTTTTACATCATTACTGTCATTATAAGCATTGCTATCATCATTATACCGACTGATAAGCATCCTTACAGCGCCGCCATATCACCATCATTGCATTGCCATCACCCGCATCGCCAACATCCCAACCATCTTCCTCCACATCACCACAGCCACTACAACACCACTAGCCTCACCACACGGCGCATCTCCCACGGCATCTGGCCCTCGCCTCCAACTCCATCATGACAAGCGCTCTCATCACCTGCGCCGGGCTTGGCCTCCGTGCTCGCAGTTCACCGCCTCTCCATGTTGCTGAAGTTCCCTCGTTCTCTTCGTCTTACGTTTATTACTTCTCTTTTAATTACTCGGCCTAAACACGAGGGAAGTTTTGGCGTTTGCCTTCATACGGTATGATAAACGCGCAGATGTGTGTATATATGCATACATATAAACGTGCATGCATGCATACGTGTATGTATGTACATACATATACGCACACAGACAGACAGACAGACAGACAGACAAACAGACAGACATACTACATATATACATACATACATGCATATATATATATATATATATATATATATATATATATATATATATATATATATATATATATATATATATATATATATATATATATGCATACATATACACGCATACATATTTACATTTACACATGCATTCATACATCAATACTTACAATCATAGATACAAATTAAGAAATAATCCATAGTAAAATATCCAGTCTGCTTCACCAAAGGATTAATATCAGATTTTACTTCACAGAGAGACACATTATGACTTTATGTGACGTCTTGACCTCCTGACAAGTGGCTTAGGAGAACGTGTAACATACGAAGTCAAAATATGGTCTTTTTGTAGTTCTGTTTAATCGATCGGTTCAGCCATGTCTCGCTGATACATCTCGGGGAAAGGTAGATGTATGAAATATAATAAAACACAATTTCTTTGGACAATATTGTGTCTACTGAATCGAGTTATTTATAAGGTGGAATCTCAAAAAATCTTGAAATAAAAGATGAAATATATAAATAGATAAACAGTTCATATATACAGAATCTATTACAGGAAAGTGGATTCAATATAAGAAAAAAACATTACCACTTGTAATGATAATTATGATGATATTGCCTACATCCGAATGATAAAAATGATATTGATAATGATGATGATGACATGATGGTGATAGTGATGATAATAACAATGATAATAACAATGTCAACAGTGGTATTAACAGCCACAAAAATAAGCCATCAACTCCTTAGAAAGATCTACGCCACGTTTCACTCACAGATGATGCATGTTTAACAACATCTCAAGGTTGGATAGCTTCCTACAGACGGAAAAAAAATCCAGCGGGTATTCAAGCTGATAGACTAGCTCCGAAATCCTTCCTTCCATTTTCTTCATTTCGTATGGAATGGTTTGGAGGCTAATCCAATTAACTTCGGTGCCTTCACTGCCAGAACGACGTCTATCTCCTGGTTCCGTAGGGTTGAAATTCCTATCTCGAGAGGGAGAAGAAACGTCTTTGTTAGAAGATAAGGGAATTTTGCGTACATTTGGCCGGAGCATTTTGCCCTGGATGCTGTTGATGCTTCAGAAAGGAACCGGGAGAATGTTTTTTTGTTTGTTTGTTTGTTTGTTTGTTTCCTGTTCTCAGTTCTTCATCTTGTTTTTCTCTTTTTTCTCTCTTTTCGTTCTTGTTATTCTTGTTTTTCTTTTCTTCATATATTTTTTCTAAATTTCTTCTTCATCTTCTTTCTTTATTTCCTCTTCCTAGTTATTCCTTTTCATTTTATTCTCTTTTCGTTCAAGATTTTTCCTCTTCTTATTCTTTCCCTTCTCTTGCTTCTTATCTCTCATCTTCTATTGCTTTTCCTTCACCTCCTACCTTTATTTCTTCTTCCTATTTTTGTTTTCTTCTATTTTCTTCTTTAAATCATTTTTCTCTTTTTGTTTTTCGTCTCTTTTCGTATTCCATTCCCCGTTTTTCCTGTTCCTGTTCTCTTTTTTTCAAAGTTTTTCTTCTTTTTTTACTTTATTTTTCTTCTTCCATTATTTCTTCCTCCTGGTTCTTCCTTTTCTTGCTGTTCTTGTCTTATCTTTATCTTTCTTTTCTTCTTCTCCGCCTTTCTATTCGATATCTTCTTTTCAGAGAGATGAAATATGGAAGTCCGTCTTCGAGGGAACTGCAAGTGGCCGAGGAAGAAACGATTTCTTGCCCCAGAGAGATAGGGAGGTGTCTGCGCCATCCGGGGAGAGAGAGAGAGAGAGAGAGAGAGAGAGAGAGAGAGAGAGAGAGAGAGAGAGAGAGAGAGAGAGAGAGAGAGAGAGAGAGAGAGAGAGAGAGAGAGAGAGAATTAAGAAGGTACATTTGTCTCGACCACCGAACTAACGTATTCTTAGCATGAATTTAACTACGCAGGAGCTTTTTTCCATCTCTCGATTCTTTTATTTTGATTCCCTATTGTTTCATTTCTATT
>NC_091555.1:25632693-25635193 GCF_042767895.1 Penaeus vannamei
CTCGGAATACATCCTCAAGGAATGCGAGGCGATGGACCAGTTCCTCCCGATGTCTCCGGGGGCATCTGAAGGCGTGTGTCTGGCTCTTTGATCAAAACGCCCTCCCCACCGGAAAGAGTGCCCCCCCCCTCCTCTCCCCCTTCTGCCGCGGTGTAGAGTGTCCCAGAGGCTGTTGGGAAATGGGGGGCGGGGGAGTAGGGGGAGGGGAAGTCTCGGAGGGCAGGTCGCTCAGATTGTGCCCGTTTTTCTTTATTTGTTTTGGTTATTATTAGTTTATGAAAATGTTGTCATCATTACTATTTACAGTTGTATTAAGGATATGAAATATTACCATTACCTTTACTATCACCATTTTTATTATTCTCACCATTGCCATAAGCATTATCATTATTACTATTTCTATTATCATCGTCACCATTCTACCCTCGGATTATGCTGTTTCTCGTGACGTTTATTGGTCCTCTTTTTCCTTTTCTTTTTCAACAATTTCTCATTTTCACTTTATTGTCCCTTCGATTTTCCTGTTTTGTCCCTTCCCTTTTCGTTTCTCGGCCCTTCCCTTTTCCCCTTTAAGTCCTTCTTTTCTCCTCTGTCCATTTTCTTTTTCGTTTTCGGTCCTTTTCTTTTCCACTTTCGTCTTTTTTCTTCTCCTCGTTTCCCTTATCGCTCTTTCCCTTCGCTATTTTTTTCCTCCTTCATTCTTTCTCTTTTTCTCTTTCGTCCCTTCCCTTTTCCCTCTTTCTGCCCTTCCCATTTTCCTCATTTTGTCCTCACTTTCTCCTCTTTCGTCCATTTTTTCCTCTCTTCCTTTCTCTGTCTCTTTGTCTGTTACTCTTTTCCTTTATCAATCCTTCCTTTTTCTTTTTTCTTCTTTTTCTATACCTCTTTCGTCCCTTCCCTTTCTTCTTTTTCATCCCTTCCCTTTTTCTCTTTGTTCCTTCCTTTTTTCCTCTTTTATCCCTTCTCTTTTCCTTTATCAATCCTTCCCTTTTTCTCTTTCGTCCCTTCCCTCTCTCCTTTTTCATCTCTTCCCTTTCTCTTTGTTCCTTCCTCTCTTTCCTTTTTTATCCCTTCCCTTTTCGCTCATATCCTCCCGAAGACCGGCCGTAGCGGAACGAGTGTCCGGTTGGCGTTATCGGCAGCTGTCATACGGCTGCCGATAACGTATTCCTATCTGGTTCATCTTCTTAATTGACTCATCCCTCTAAGGGAAATGAATATCTGTCTTTAATGATTTCCAATATGCGATCATAACGAAAAGAAGGCCTTTGGATTTATTATGTCTTTGGGTTGGTAGGGGGGGGGGTGGCTTTAAGAATAGAATGGGATTTTTTTTTCGTGATAGGTTGGGCGTATGTGTAAAGAGATCAGAGTGCAGAGGGTGAGTAAGTTGTTTTATATTATAGACCTCCCAAAGATTGGTGTCGTTTGTACCCTTGGTGTGTGTATGTTTTTAATACTGAGTTCTGTTGTTTTATATTCTTCTCTTTCCCTCTCATTGTTTTTTCCCTTCTTTTTTTCTGTCAGCACTTCCCCTTTGTATTTCCCATTGGAGGGAAGAAGTAAAAAAAAAAAAAAAAAAAAAAAAAAAAAAGGAAGGGAGAGAGAAAGCGAAAGAAAAGCGATGAAAGAATTGCGCAAACTCAGCAAACATCGTTTTATTTCGAGCCCCCCCCCCGCAGCTTGTATTCCCGAGAGAGAGTAAACATGACCCCTTGCACTGCAGAGGCCAAGGGTTCCAGCGCCACCACACCAATACACGAGTTTCTAAAGTAAATCTTAAGAGTGAAAGGCTGTCGTAAGTATTGAACATTGGGGGTCCGATGTCGAGACAAGAAGCTTTTCGACATTGACTTCTCATGTTAAGATACAAACACCGGCATATAAGCTTTTTTTGCGGGTTGTTTGTATATTTTAAGAAGCGGTTCCTTGTTCAAACATGTGCTACAAAGAAATATGAGATGTAACTAAGATTATATCTTAGTGTTTATACGTTTGGTTCCCACACGTACACCTATAAGCAATACGAAATTAAACTGACCAGCAGAATAAAAAACTACATCACAATTTCAAAATCTAGACACATTTTCCGGCTGCAAGCTCATGCAACTTGTTGATATGGCCATGAAAGACAGACTAAGTTGGGAGGATGGAAGTGATGGAAGGACAGGTTGTGAAGACTGAATGCCATGATGCAGGTTGGAACAAGAGTTAGGTTATTATGCAACGGACCAACATCGCTCTCTCTCTCTCTCTCTCTCTCTCTCTCTCTCTCTCTCTCTCTCTCTCTCTCTCTCTCTCTCTCTATATATATATATATATATATATATATATATATATATATATATATATATATATACAGATAGATAGACAGACAGATAGGTAGGGGGATAGATAAATAGATGGAGAGAGAGAGTGAGAGACAAAGAGAGAGAGTAGTTTCCAGCCCGTTCAACCAGTTCACCCATCCCGATTTCCCGATAATAACCTCAAAACCCTA
>NC_091555.1:25661789-25664289 GCF_042767895.1 Penaeus vannamei
GTTGATGAACCTTTGCACATACAATATAAGGACCATGAGAACTGAATCCGACTTACTAGCTTTACTAGAGGAACTCTCTTCCATTAAATGGGATGTAGTAGGACTCTGCGAAGTTAGAAGACTAGGCGAAGAGCAGAAGTTAATAAATGAGGGACACGTGCTCTATTGGAGAGGAAAACCTCTGGGTAGCAAACAGGAATTAGGGGTAGGATTCTTAATACACAAACGCTTAGAAAAGAACATTGTAGAATTCTATAGTGTCAGCGAAAGAGTGGCTTCTGTAACAATAAAACTAAACACTAGGTACAACTTAAAAATTATTCAAGTCTATGCTCCAACCTGCAGCCACAGTGATGAAGAAATAGAGAGCTTCTATGAAGATGTTCACTTAGCCAGCGAGAGAACAAAATCCCATTTCACAATAATTATGGGGGATTTTAATGCCAAAATAGGTAAAAAGACAGAGGGCGAAACCGCAGTAGGGAACCATGGAATAGGCACTAGGAACGAGAGGGGACAAATGCTAGTCGAATTTGCGGAGGCTCGATCACTCAGTATCATGAATACATTCTTCGAAAAAAGACTAGAACGGAAGTGGACATGGAAGTCGCCTTCTGACGTCAAAAACGAAATTGACTTCATAATTTCAAATAGGCGCGATATAATAAAAAATGTAGAGGTTATAAATAAAGTAAATGTAGGCAGCGACCATAGAATGGTGAGAGGCGAAATTAAAATACATCTCAGAAGGGAAAGGAACAAACTAATGAGTAAACCACAGCCAAACTTGGCTAACTTGAGGATCAGAGCAACAGAATTTAGCCTAAACATCCAAAACAGATATTCACTCCTCCGCGACGAAGATCTCAACATCGACCAAATCAATAAACAGTTCAATGACATAATAAAAGAAGCTGCACTTGAAGTAGGCGGAAAGAACGACAATCGAAGCTCCAGCAAGCTCTCGGTAGAAACTAAACAGCTTATGCAAAAACGTAGAGACATGAAAGTATCGTCAAATAGGGACAAGATAGAATTGGTTGAACTAACAAAGACCATAAATAAAAAGAAGAGGGAAGATGTACGGAAATTCAATACTCAAATAATAAATGAAGCAGTGATTTCAGGTACCAGCATGAAAGCAGCTAAAAGAAGACTAGGAATAGGGAGAAATCAAATGTATGCAATTAAGAAACCAGACGGAGAAGTAACACATAACAAGAATGAAATCATCAAAGTAGTGGAAGACTTTTACAGGGATCTATACAACTCAAACGAACAGCCACAAATAGAAGCAAACGCGGTAACTAGCGACGTACCTAATATCACAAAAGAAGAAATAAAAAGAGCACTTAAAGGCATGAAGAGAGGGAAAACACCAGGCGAAGACGGAATTAGTATAGACCTCATATTAGATGCAGGAGACATCGCAACAGTGAAACTAGCCAATCTTTTTAACAAATGTCTTCTCAGCGGAAAAACTCCGAAAGCCTGGAAAAATGCAACAATTATCTTGTTACACAAAAAAGGCGATAAAAAGGATTTAAAAAATTACCGACCCATAAGCCTCCTTTCGGTTACTTACAAACTGTTCACGAAAGTCATTACAGCTCGCATCTCTGACAGTCTGGATTCCAGCCAGCCTAAAGAACAGGCAGGCTTCCGCAGCGGATTCTCAACAACAGATCACATCCACACGCTCACACAAATAAGAGAAAAAGTAAACGAATATAGGAAACCCCTGTGTATGGCATTCATCGATTATGAAAAGGCATTTGACTCTGTACAAATACCAGCAGTATTAGGTGCTATTCAACAACAGGGAGTTGAGGAGGTATATTGTAATATCTTGGAAGATATATACAAAGATGGGACAGCAACCATCAAACTCCACACAGAAACCGATAAAATACCAATTAAAAAAGGCGTTAGACAGGGCGACACCATCTCACCAAAGCTGTTTACAGCCTGCCTCGAGGAAATATTCAAGAAACTAGAATGGGAAGGGAAGGGTATCAAAATAGGAGACGAACACCTAAACAACCTAAGATTTGCAGACGACATTGTTCTCCTTAGTGAATCAGCTGATGAACTGCAGCAATTAATAAACGATCTGAATAGAGAAAGCCTAAAAGTCGGACTTAAGATGAACAAGAAAAAGACTAAGGTTATGTTCAACAGCAGAGTCCCACTCAAACAAATACATGTACAAGGCGAAGCACTAGAGGTAGTAGACAGGTATATATACCTAGGACAACTCGTGCAGACAGGCACATCAAGTGAACAGGAAATAAAGCGACGAATCAGTCTAGGCTGGAGTGCCTTCGGCAGGCACAGTAGCACACTAAGAGGTTCCTTGCCATTGTGCTTAAAAAGAAAAGTCTTTAATCAATGCGTCCTCCCAGTTATGACCTATGGGTCAGAAACCTGGACTACAACCAGGTTACTGGAGAGGAAACTAATAAGCGCCCAGAGAGGGATGGAAAGATCGATGATGGGA
>NC_091555.1:25712050-25722050 GCF_042767895.1 Penaeus vannamei
GGGACGGGGGGGTGGCCCCCGGGTAAGGAGCGGGGCGGGCGCGCCACCCGTGGTACAGCGAGCAGGAGCGGGGCCGGGTGCGCCACCCGTGGTACGAGCGGGAGCGGGGCCGGGTGCGCCACCCGTGGTACGAGCGGGAGCGGGGCCGGGTGCGCCACCCGTGGTACGAGCGGGAGCGGGGCCGGGTGCGCCACCCGTGGTACGAGCGGGAGCGGGGCCGGGTGCGCCACCCGTGGTACTGTAGTGGACGTGAGGTACCCCCACTATGCAGGAGTCCAGACTAGGCGAGTCCCCCCTTCTCTAGATAGCACCAGCACCATCTGTGGGGATCGGCGGTAGCCAGCTGCAGTTTTGCGTCCCTGGAGCCTTTTTATTTTTCGTATTTTTATGTTCTATTTCTTCTATCTTTTCTCACGGCCTCTAGTTTTATTATTAATTTCTTTTAATTATGTAAAGTAAACCTTTTATTTTCATTCATTTTTATTATTTACACATTTTTTAAGAGCCTATATAAAGAGCCTGTTTATGCTAGACTCCCTCTTGGGTTGTTGGCTCGGCAGTTCAGTGCTGCTCACGGAGCGCCCGGCCTCACTGGACGTCTCCTGTTTTGTTTGTTTCTTCGATTTCCTACAAGAGAGAAAGATAAGTATATTCATGTTTTGTAAGAGGCCAGTTAGGATGTGTCATATGCATTGTAACTTTTGTGAATATACAGACTGAGGGGATCTCAGGTTTTCCTTTTTATGCTTTGGTTTTGTTTTATCCTTGGTTTGTTTATTTTACTTTTTATCTGGTTTTAAAAGAAGAATGGACACAGTTGATAATGAAGTTACTGTAATAAGTCTTACTTACGGGGTTAAGGGCTTCAGGGTTGTGACGAGCGGGTCATGCTGCAGTACACGCCAGCTACCACCCTTTTGAAAGCAGCTCCCCTGTTCGCAAGTTGCACTCTGCAAGACCCGCGTTGTAGTTTTGAAAGTGTCTCAAAGGGGTAAACACTACAACGTAAAATGGTGGCATACGCGGTGAGGATCAATTGCATGCAATTAGCAATGCTAAAGGACTTTTAAGGGATTAATGTGTCCATGCTTCTTGATTAAGTTTTGCTCGTTTAGTTTGTTTTATCATAATGGTGTTTTTATGCTTTCTGGGCTTTTGAAATTTAATTTTAAGCAGTGTTTTGTGTATTTCTACTTTGCATTTTTGAGTTTCTAGCTGATTTGTGTGTTTATTAAATGTTTCTACACTATTTAGTGTTTTACAGATGGAAAAGGGTTGTACTTTGTGAGTATTCAACATACGAAGTGTATAATGACCTGTGTGCCCAAGTGCTAATTCTTAAGGTGTTTAAACCACCAGTCTGATTACGCAGTTTTAAATCGAGTGATTTGAATGCTCGGTTGCATAAAGTAATTGTAAATGTGATCAGTGATAGTGCTTGTGCTTAATGCAATTTCATGTTATGTGATCGTGTTTTCATGACCGCCAAGTACGCGTATACTATAGGCAGTCTGTCCATCATAACCAGTGATAAGTGCTCTGTTAAAGTTAGGTTGTGATTTAAAGTACGTGCATATTTGAATTTAACTTTGTGCTGACGGTAAGATGTAATCAGTGTTCATAATTAAATGTTAAATTGTGGTTTATGTGCTTACCGTGCTTTGTGCTTTATGTGCTTACCGTGCTTTGTGCTTTATGTGCTTACCGTGCTTTGTGCGTTATGTGCTTAACGTGCTATGTGCTTTGTGCCTTATGTGCTTAACGTGCTATGTGCTTTGTGTGTTTAACGTACTATGTGCTTTGTGTGTTTAACGTGCTATGTGCTTTGTGAGTTTAACGTGCTATGTGCTTTGTGCGTTTAACGTGCTTTTAGTGCTTCGTGTGTTTAACGTGCTTTTAGTGCTTCGTGTGTTTAACGTGCTTTTAGTGCTTCGTGTGTTTAACGTGCTTTTAGTGCTTCGTGTGTTTAACGTGCTTTTAGTGCTTCGTGTGTTTAACGTGCTTTTAGTGCTTCGTGTGTTTAACGTGCTTTTAGTGCTTCGTGTGTTTAACGTGCTTTTAGTGCTTCGTGTGTTTAACGTGCTTTTAGTGCTTCGTGTGTTTAACGTGCTTTTAGTGCTTCGTGTATTTAACGTGCTTTTAGTGCTTCGTGTGTTTAACGTGCTTTTAGTGCTTCGTGTGTTTAACGTGCTTTTAGTGCTTCGTGTATTTAACGTGCTTTTAGTGCTTCGTGTGTTTAACGTGCTTTTAGTGCTTCGTGTGTTTAACGTGCTTTTAGTGCTTCGTGTGTTTAACGTGCTTTTAGTGCTTCGTGTGTTTAAAGTGCTCTCGTACTATATACCGTGATTGTGAATTGTGGAAACGCCTAGTGGTAATTAACAATCGTGCCTACAAGGACAGTTCGTGACTACGGTAACTAACATAGTGATACTGCAAGTGCGCAACATTTTAAGGTGGTGCTTGTCTGAGGTGCCGGAGGTGATAAGCGATAAATAACACGCATATCTTTGCATTTTAGCCATTACTCGCCAAGATGGTAAGAGGAAGGGGTGATAAGAGGGAGTCGCCGCAGGAGGAACAGCTGGAGCAGCAACAGCAGCAAGAAGAGCCTGTTGGTGCCACCGGATTGGAGCGGGCATCAATGCATCAGGAGATCACTATGTATGATGAATTGATGAGGAGGCTGGATCACGTGACTCTGAAGTTGCGGGAATATAAGACCAAGAACCAGGAACTCGAAGCTCGTCTGAGGGCGGCTGAAGATCGTGATCGTCCTGCAGCCTCGCCGCCACCGCCTGCTCCTCTCCCCATCTTTAACGTGGTTGTGGATAAGGAATCCATACCACCTTTCCGAGGAGATACACCTGCCGCGCAACCTCTTCGTCGCAACCAGGAAGTGGAGGCCTGGATAAGACACATTGAAAATGTGGCGAAACCAGCAACAGACACAACCTTCATCTCGGCTGCGCGAGCATCTTGCAAGGGACCGGCAGACCTTATCGTAAACTCCCCTATGTTCGATGGTATTCGTGAGTGGGCCATTTTCAAGACGCTGTTAAGGAGGAAATTTCGCGGCACTTGCTCCTCAACAGATTTCTTCACGATCCTGAACGAGTGCAGGATGACCACCACACAGGGACCACAAGATTTCTTTCAACAGCTAGAAGGGATCGTTTACCAGGGAGTGCGGGATTATCCTGATGTTGTTGGGAATCCTGAGCCCCTTTTGAAGAGGCTCTTCCTGCAAGGACTTCCGCTCTGGCTCCGTGAATACCTTGCCATTATCGATGAGCTGCCTCTGGATCGACTGGTGGAAACGGCGCAGCGGATCTGGAATACTCGTACAGGTGTTGCAAGGACGGAGCCACTAGCCGATCGCCATCCTCCTCGACCTCTTCGAGCTGTAGCCCCTGTAGAAGAGCCGCCCGAACATCGCAGAACTCGCTGGTGCTCATACCATCGAACCTCACGCCATGACAACACAGAGTGCCGCTACCGCCCGCGTCGTCTTGCATGTTTTCGGTGCCAACAGGAGGGACACCTGGTGAAGGATTGCCCCTTTCCGCCACCCTCTGACGGAAGCGCCCCTGTCGCCGGAGGAACTAGGTGGGGCCAGCCCTTGCAATACCCGAGGTCCAGTGACACGGGAGCCATCGGCCGCAATTCCCTCAACCCCCACCTGCAGCCCACGTCAAGGACGACCGATGGTCAGGCTGATGATTTCAGGCAAGATGATTAACGCCTTCATCGATACGGGCTCGGAGGCAACGCTTTTGAAGCATAGTGCGCAGACTTTGATCGCCCCTTCACGAACTTCTGAACCTCGGAGGCGGCTTCAAGGTGCCTCGGGAGCATCGCTTGCAATCACAGGTGAGCGTGATGTCATATTGCAGATTAATGATCAAAATATAGTCACTCATCGAGTCTGCATTGTTGATGGAGTTGATTTTCCAGGAGATATCTTAGTTGGTATTGATCTCCTGAAGAGGCTTGACTTCCGCCTCGGCTATGATTCACGAACCAATAACTCGTACCTCCGCCTTAGAGGGAAGGCATTTACAGTAAGGTATGTGAACAAGGATTCACTGGAGCTCACAGCAGTCGTGATGAAGATGAAGGGTATGTCAGTGCCAGTGCCACCTGCAAGAGCTGCGATAAGACGTTCCGTGAGTTGCCTACCAGGAAGTGGAAGGTTTGTGCCTGTACGTGTTCCAGATGCATTAATTGGAAAACAATTGCTTGTTGAGGGACTTGGATATTCTGTGATCTTGCCACGCGAAGTTATTAAGCCCTCGTCTAAGGAAGCCGTGGTATGGGTTGTTAATCCGACACTCAATCCAGTCAAGCTGAGAAATGGAACGCACCTGGTCGAACTTCATGAGGTTGAGGAAATGTGTGACACACCTGAAGCACCTGGCAATGTTGCATCCATTGCAGACACTCCTGTGGCAGCCGTACCTACAAGTGCCTTGGAAAAGATTTCTCTCCAACATCTGTCTGATCACCGTAAGTCTCAGGTGTGTAAGGTTCTTGCCCAATACCCACGACTCTTTTCAGGTGATAAGTTTGCTATTGGGGAAGTTCCAGACATTGTACATGAGATCCCAACACAAGAGAAGCATCCTTTGTGTCAGCGTCAGTGGCGTCTTCCTGAAGCAGCTAAAAGGCACATTCGTGAGGAGTGTGAACAAATGCTCAAGGCTGGAGTGATTGAGCCTTCTTCGTCCCCGTGGCTGTCACCTGTAGTCCTTGTGAAGAAAAAGGATGGCACATTGAGGTTGTGTGTGGACTACAGGAACCTGAATTCTGTTACTATAGCTGACAGCTACCCACTACCCCGGATGGATGAACTTCTGGATGAACTAGGAGGAACTAGTGTATTCACTTTACTGGACTCTTGCTCCGCCTACTGGTCCATCCCGGTGAAGCCTGAAGATCGTCCAAAAACCGCATTTTCAGATGGACATCGGCTATACCAGTTCCGTCGCATGTCATTTGGATTATGTTCAGCTCCATCTACATTCCAAAGGACAGTCAACCTTGTTTTGTCACCTGTTCTAGGTAAGCACACCATTGCATATTTGGATGATATAGTTGTGCATAGTGCCACTTTTGAGGAACACATTAAACACCTTAATGAGACTCTGCTACTGTTGGATAAGGCAGGGTTTAAATTAAATCTGGAAAAATGTGACTTTGCCGTGAGTAATTTCAGATTTTTTGGCTACTGCGTCACTCCACAGGGTTTCCTGCCAGACCCTGAGAAGGTGAAATCCATTGAAGAAATGCTGCCTCCTAAGAATCAGAAAGGGGTACGCAGATTCCTTGGTGCTGCTGGATTTTTTAGGAAATTTGTACCGAAATATGCAAAGATTGCAGCACCCCTCACCAGACTAACCAGAAAGGATGTGCGGTTTGTGTGGGGACCAGACCAAAGGGATGCTTTTATTAAACTGAAAGATCTTCTAATAACTGCTCCAGTTTTAGCCAAACCTGACTTTGAGAAAAATTTTGAATTGCATACAGATGCATCACAGGTAGCTATAGGTGCATGTCTTATGCAGACTGATGACCAAAATGAGCTTCATCCTATAGCCTACTTCAGCCGCAAACTACGTGGTGCAGAAACCAGGTATAGTGCCACCGACCTTGAAGCACTTGCAGTTGTGGAAAGCGTAAGGCATTTTGATGCTTACCTGTACGGACGACGCTTCATGGTGCTTACTGATCATCGTCCCCTCACGTATGTATTCTCTAGAAGAACTAAAAGTCCACGCATGAGCCGCTGGAGTGCAGAACTGGCAGACCATAACTTCCAGATTAAATATAAGCAGGGTCGAATCAATTATGTCCCTGATATGCTCTCACGTGATGTTGCACCCATATCCCTTTCTTCTCCAGATCCTTATGCAATGAGGGTTGAGCAACTAAAGGACCCCATGTTGCACGAAATTGTAATGTTCTTGGAAGAGAGAGCGGTGCCCCAGCAACGACCGCCATTGCCCCTGGACGAGTTTGAACTAAGAAATGGAGTCCTGTATAGATTAAGGCATCTCCCAGAACGAATGGTCGAGCAGCTCGTTGTGCCAAGGACTCTACGTAAGGATGCGATAAAAATTGCTCATGCATCCCCTATTGCAGCACATCATGGCATTTACCGTACTTACAATAAGCTACGTGATTTGTTCTACTTCCCTAACATGCTGGGAGAGACTCGTAAGTACGTATCGTCCTGTAAAACTTGTCAGAAGAGGAAGGGCATAGGTAGGCGTGCCCCTTTGCAGCATGCACCTGAAGCTGTGCATCCCATGGAGCGTGTCAGTGCTGATTTGGTGGACTTGCACAGCTCTTCGAGTGGGAATCGCTATGTCCTGGTAATGGTAGATCAGTTGACAAGGTACCTACAGCTCGTACCTTTACCCAACAAGGAAGCAGAGACAGTAGTAAGAGCTATAATTGATCATTTCATTACTCTATTTGGTCCACCACGATTGCTTCAGACTGACGGCGGTCTTGAATTTAATAATGTCCTCTTTCGCAGTGTATGTGAGGACCTGACCGTTCAAACTCACGTTACAACCGCTTTCCATCCACAGGCAAACGGTCTTGTAGAAAGAACGAATCGGGTTGTAAAAGATGCTCTTGCAACATTGGTAGAAGACCAACCCCTAGACTGGGATCGGTACATACCCAAGGTACGTTTTGCCATAAATTCTGCCATCCACAGGGCTATCGGAGATCAGCCCCCTTACTTGCTGACAGGCCAGCCAGGCCATTTCCCGGTTGGTTTGAGCAACCATGTTACAGCAGGAGAAGATGCTCATTGCAAGCTACGTGAGGCCTTGGATGTTGCGAGGAAAGCAGCGCAGGAAGCATCCCGTAAGGCTCGTCAGGAATACGCAGCATATCACAACCGTAACCTGAGGCCGCCCTGGTCCTTAGAAGCTGGGTCCCTGGTCCTCTACAAGATAAAGACTACGCAAACAGGACCTGATCGTGCTTTAGGGCCCCGGTGGCAAGGCCCTGCGAAGGTCGTGAAGAAGTTGTCTCCCCCGTTTTCGGAGCGTAACTGCCACGCTAACCAGCTGCGCCCATTTAAGCTGGAGGAAGAGCTGACATTCCCAGATGCGTCACCATACCATGACCCTGATTACGTCGACCCATGGTTACCTGACGACGCGGAGCCAGGTGCAACGATGTTGCTTTCAGCAATACGTCCATCCCAACATGCACCTCAGTCGTGGTAAGACTGGGTATGGTAAGGTATCATCACTTCACCATCAGAAATTCACATTTATTACATCCTTCCCTGCAGATCACAGCAATACGTCTACTTCGTGTGGGCTCTCGAGCGAGACTGACGTTGCTCGCACGACGAACTCTGCTCGCCCATACCTGGAACTACCGGAGTGCCCAGGACCACCGCTTCTGTAGTTAGCTGGCCTGAGATCCCGCTTTATTTTTGTAAAGTTATTTTTATGTTTTGTATTTGTACTTTTATTTGTTTGTAATGCTTTTATTGTTTTAGAGGGAGCAGGCAGCGTTTCTTTTATTTAATTTTATTTCCTTTAGTTGTAAGCTTTCGTTTTAAGTATAGTTTTAAGTTGGTTTTAGTTTAAGGCATTACTTTTAAGTCTTTAATTTTGTTTCATTTAGATTAAGGGTTTTTCAAGTTTTAGTTTTTAAGGTTTAGGTTTATTTAGTTTTAAGGGTTATTTTAAGTTCCTTTCCTGGTTTTCGTTCTTAGCTTTGTTTTTTTTTTTTTTTTTTGTTTTTTTTAGGAGGTCGTGATCCCTCTCTCTGTATATTCCTGGGGTTTGCAATCATGTACTCGCCTGCCGTCTCTTGCAAAGAATGAATATACTAATCCTCTCTTTTTTCAGATCTGACTGATTTTTTTTGGTGCTTTGACTCGCTAGTCTGTCGACAGTTCGAGTTCCCCTCGACCTGAGCGCCCAGCACAGCCAGCAACCTCCCTTTGACGTCATGGCTGCCAGTCTGAGGTCGGCACACGCCCGGCGACCCGTAGGCCTGGCTAGGGAGGCCTTGTGACCTGGCTCTCCACCTGGCGGAGCCTCTCGCTCAGCTGTGCTGGCCGCTCGGTGGGCGAGGGAGGGGTTGTAGTGGACGTGAGGTACCCCCACTATGCAGGAGTCCAGACTAGGCGAGTCCCCCCTTCTCTAGATAGCACCAGCACCATCTGTGGGGATCGGCGGTAGCCAGCTGCAGTTTTGCGTCCCTGGAGCCTTTTTATTTTTCGTATTTTTATGCTCTATTTCTTCTATCTTTTCTCACGGCCTCTAGTTTTATTATTAATTTCTTTTAATTATGTAAAGTAAACTTCTTTTATTTTCATTCATTTTTATTATTTACACATTTTTTAAGAGCCTATATAAAGAGCCTGTTTATGCTAGACTCCCTCTTGGGTTGTTGGCTCGGCAGTTCAGTGCTGCTCACGGAGCGCCCGGCCTCACTGGACGTCTCCTGTTTTGTTTGTTTCTTCGATTTCCTACAAGAGAGAAAGATAAGTATATTCATGCTTTGTAAGAGGCCAGTTAGGATGTGTCATATGCATTATAACTTTTGTGAATATACAGACTGAGGGGATCTCAGGTTTTCCTTTTTATGCTTTGGTTTTGTTTTATCCTTGGTTTGTTTATTTTACTTTTTATCTGGTTTTAAAAGAAGAATGGACACAGTTGATAATGAAGTTACTGTAATAAGTCTTACTTACGGGGTTAAGGGCTTCAGGGTTGTGACGAGCGGGTCATGCTGCAGTACACGCCAGCTACCACCCTTTTGAAAGCAGCTCCCCTGTTCGCAAGTTGCACTCTGCAAGACCCGCGTTGTAGTTTTGAAAGTGTCTCAAAGGGGTAAACATTACAGTACGAGCGGGAGCGGGGCCGGGTGCGCCAAACGTGGTACGAGCGGGAGCGGGGCCGGGTGCGCCACCCGTGGTACGAGCGGGAGCGGGGCCGGGTGCGCCACCCGTGGTACGAGCGGGAGCGGGGCCGGGTGCGCCACCCGTGGTGCGAACGGGAGCGGGGCCGGGTGCGCCACCCGTGGTACGAGCGGGAGCGGGGCCGGGTGCGCCACCCGTGGTACGAGCGGGAGCGGGGCCGGGTGCGCCACCCGTGGTACGAGCGGGAGCGGGGCCGGGTGCGCCACCCGTGGTACGAGCGGGAGCGGGGCCGGGTGCGCCACCTATGGTACGAACGGGAGCGGGGCGAGGCAGATTGGGTCCGGGAGCGCCATCCGGGGTACGAGCGAGAGCGGGGGGGAGTGCGGCACCCGGGTTCTTTATTATTATTATTATTATTATTATTATTATTATTTAGGCAGGCAAAGCGAGAGCAAGGAACAGCCAGGCGAGAGCGAAACCGTGCGTCCCCTCCACCGCAACAAGCATGAATGGTACTTCGGCCATGGAGGAGGCTTCAGACCAGTTTTATATATTGTAAATCCCCATTATAGCTCATTTTAAAGGGAAATGATACATGATTATATCATATGGAAGTATTTCACATATCATTTGTTATCCATACTGTAAAAAATAAGAAATGAACATATGACGAAATTTTGATATGATACCGGTATAACTTACGAAAGCTCTGGCATACACAATTTTGGTTTTATGGCTCATTCTATAGCTAAATAAACAATCTTGTGTTTGTTGCACTTACTTTTTGCAATATTTTCAATTGCTTCTTATAAAAGTGACATAAAAAAATAGGCCTACTTGGACTGTTCAAACAGTCACCTTTGTAATTTATTCACCCCCCCCCCCAAAAAAAAAAAATAAGGTCGCCTTCTAAAATTTGGCTTCCGTATATTATAGTTGAAGGATTGTGCTTTTCAGATATGAAATCTGAATAGCTGTATGATTTTTGGGGGATTAAAAAATAATAATAATAAATGGTCAATGTAGGCCTATAGACACCACAAATCACTGTGACCCTACTATAACAAATGTCGTGTAGTGAGATACTATTACTTGCTA
>NC_091555.1:25737050-25739550 GCF_042767895.1 Penaeus vannamei
ACCTGCAGTATGGTTTATTGGATCTATGGATCCGTCCGTGTTGTATGTTATACTATCCGGAGGAGTTATTTGATCAATGACTCTTTGTGCTTGTGCCTTTAGGCTAGGCATGGAATATTGATCTTTTCTCATTGTGAGATTTAGAATTGAGAATTCGATCATTTCGTTTGGCCACGGCGGGGGTTCTTTGTAATCAGGGTGACGGGAGTCCGTACCCTTGGCAAGCAATGATTCTTTTAGCTGAAAGCGTAACAAAACTCTGGCTGTATGTGTGAGCCAGGAATTGTCCGCAAACAACTGGTAATCTTGTTGTAGGCGTCTGAGAACTCTTTGTCTTAGATAGGAGTTTCTGGGTGCCTGCAGGACCTTGGAAAGGAACTGTGCTGCCATTAGATCAATTCTGGTGTCCATGGACGGTAAATCAGCTTCCATAAGGAGGTTGATGACCTTTGTCCACTTAGGTGCACGTAGAATTATCCTGACTGCTTCGTTTTGTATTGTTTCCAGTTCTTTTAATGTTGTACTGGAAGCAATGAGGGCGACAGATGCATAGTCAATAATAGGACGGACACCATGTACATAGAATTATCTTAGTACTTTGTGTCCTGCTCCTAGGTGTCTCCCTGTCATGACTTTCATGACTGACAGTCTTTCCTTGGTTCTGTCAAGCAGGTATTGGATCTCTTTTTTGAAAGTGAGTGTGTATCCTATCCATACACCAAGGTATAGATAGTCCTTCACCCATTCCAGATCCATACCCTGTATAGTGAGTTTTTTGTTTCTGATATTAGTTCTCAGAGCCACTGCTTTGGATTTTGCTGCTGATATTTTTAGACCCGTCCTACAACACTCTTCAGACACCAGGTTCAGACAACGCTGAGCTCTAGTTAGGCAGTGATTGCCAGAGGCCATGATTGCCAAGCCATCTGCATAAGAGATGATCTTGCATCCCTCTGGCAGGTGAATGTCAAGTATGTTGGACATGAGGGTATTAAACAGGGCTGGATTGAGAACCCCTCCCTGAGGAGTTCCATTTTCAAGTGGCATGTGCTGTGAGAGGTGGCCTTGAAATCTGACATTTGCTGACCTATTTTTAAAATAGTCAGCTATCCAGGCCAAGAGTCTGCCTTTGACTCCTTTGTGGATTTGGGTCTCTTGAATGGCAAGCGGACTTGCCAGTTCAAAAGCCTTCCCCAGGTCAAGGAAGACAACCACGGCGGGCGAGGTGCAGATTGTGCTTAAGAGTGTGGAAATGCTATGAGCAGTGCTCTTACCCCTTGTGAACCCGTGCAGGTGTTCATGAGGGGGACCCGTCTTCCATTGGAGCCTGTTGAGTACCATCTCAGCTGTTTTACCCAGGCAGCTGAGAAGAGAGATGGGACGGTACTTGCCAGGCTCCTTTGGTTTTGGGATGGGAACTATTGTGGCTTGTTTCCAGCTCTGGGGCACCGTGGCGGTCTGCCAGGATTTGTTGATAACCTGCAAGAATGCAAGTTCTGCAAGACCTAAATGCGAAATGATGGGGTGGGAGATCCCATCAGATCCCGGTGCTGATCCAGAACTGGTTTTGTATGATTTTTTTAGTTCCCTAAGAAAGAACAAGGCATCCGTTTCATCAGCTTCGAGTGCCTTGTCTCTTATGAGAGCAAGTCTTTCTGGATTTAGGTTTTGTTGTTTTTCTCTCATCATCGGAGGCAGATTGTTGGTGCTGGTTCTGGCTGAGAACTCAAGCACCAATCTGTTAGCCTCTGATTGTGGGTCATGAGTGCATTTCGGGGTTTGGCGGCTTGTCGGTTGCCTGACCAGTTTCCACAACTCTGTAAGGCTGGTCTGGTGTCCAAAAGTTTGGCACCATTCCAGCCATTTTTCCTGCCTTACTCTGTTGGCAGTTTCCTCGGCATCCACGGCAGTTTCCCTCAACAGGGCCAGATTGTCGGGAGATCTTTGCCGTCGGAAGTTTTTTCTGCACATATAAACCCTGTGGTTGACCTTTTTGATGTCATTATAGTACCAGGCGTCTTTGTGAGTTCTGGACCATGGGCGAGTTTTGGGGATGGTTTGTGAGGCTGCCTGGTTTATGGCCTGGATTAGCCTTGCTTTTAGCACATCCACATTTTCATTATTGTTGGGTTCATTGTCTTTCAGACATCGAACCAAGCCTTTCTGGAAGGCAAATCAGTTGGCCTTGTCTGTTTTCCATTTAGGAATGTGATGTGGTCTTTGAGCTGGACCTGCATCCATTAGTGTGGTGACTATGCCGTAGTGATCACTAGTAACCGTATCATCGACACACCACCGAATTCTCTCCACCAGTGTTGCAGTGGCAAAGGTGAGGTCTAGGACCCCTCCCTTCACATGCGTTGGTTCTTTGGTGTTGAGAAGAGCGATCTCAGGGAACGTCTCAAGCACTTCTGCTATGTGAATGCCTGCCGCGTTCGGCCTTTTGCGGGGATTCAGCATGGCTATGTGTGCATTGAAGTCTCCCCCTATGATCACTCGG
>NC_091555.1:25761457-25776457 GCF_042767895.1 Penaeus vannamei
TGGCGCACCCGGCCCCGCTCCCGCTCGTACCACGGGTGGCGCACCCGGCCCCGCTCCCGCTCGTACTACGGGTGGCGCACCCGGCCCCGCTCCCGCTCGTACCACGGGTGGCGCACCCGGCCCCGCTCCCGCTCGTACCACGGGTGGCGCACCCGGCCCCGCTCCCGCTCGTACCACGTTTGGCGCACCCGGCCCCGCTCCCGCTCGTACCACGGGTGGCGCACCCGGCCCCGCTCCCGCTCGTACCACGGGTGGCGCACCCGGCCCCGCTCCCGCTCGTACCACGTTTGGCGCACCCGGCCCCGCTCCCGCTCGTACTGTAATGTTTACCCCTTTGAGACACTTTCAAAACTACAACGCGGGTCTTGCAGAGTGCAACTTGCGAACAGGGGAGCTGCTTTCAAAAGGGTGGTAGCTGGCGTGTACTGCAGCATGACCCGCTCGTCACAACCCTGAAGCCCTTAACCCCGTAAGTAAGACTTATTACAGTAACTTCATTATCAACTGTGTCCATTCTTCTTTTAAAACCAGATAAAAAGTAAAATAAACAAACCAAGGATAAAACAAAACCAAAGCATAAAAAGGAAAACCTGAGATCCCCTCAGTCTGTATATTCACAAAAGTTATAATGCATATGACACATCCTAACTGGCCTCTTACAAAGCATGAATATACTTATCTTTCTCTCTTGTAGGAAATCGAAGAAACAAACAAAACAGGAGACGTCCAGTGAGGCCGGGCGCTCCGTGAGCAGCACTGAACTGCCGAGCCAACAACCCAAGAGGGAGTCTAGCATAAACAGGCTCTTTATATAGGCTCTTAAAAAATGTGTAAATAATAAAAATGAATGAAAATAAAAGAAGTTTACTTTACATAATTAAAAGAAATTAATAATAAAACTAGAGGCCGTGAGAAAAGATAGAAGAAATAGAGCATAAAAATACGAAAAATAAAAAGGCTCCAGGGACGCAAAACTGCAGCTGGCTACCGCCGATCCCCACAGATGGTGCTGGTGCTATCTAGAGAAGGGGGGACTCGCCTAGTCTGGACTCCTGCATAGTGGGGGTACCTCACGTCCACTACAACCCCTCCCTCGCCCACCGAGCGGCCAGCACAGCTGAGCGAGAGGCTCCGCCAGGTGGAGAGCCAGGTCACAAGGCCTCCCTAGCCAGGCCTACGGGTCGCCGGGCGTGTGCCGACCTCAGACTGGCAGCCATGACGTCAAAGGGAGGTTGCTGGCTGTGCTGGGCGCTCAGGTCGAGGGGAACTCGAACTGTCGACAGACTAGCGAGTCAAAGCACCAAAAAAAATCAGTCAGATCTGAAAAAAGAGAGGATTAGTATATTCATTCTTTGCAAGAGACGGCAGGCGAGTACATGATTGCAAACCCCAGGAATATACAGAGAGAGGGATCACGACCTCCTAAAAAAAAAAAAAAAAAAAAAAAAAAAACAAAGCTAAGAACGAAAACCAGGAAAGGAACTTAAAATAACCCTTAAAACTAAATAAACCTAAACCTTAAAAACTAAAACTTGAAAAACCCTTAATCTAAATGAAACAAAATTAAAGACTTAAAAGTAATGCCTTAAACTAAAACCAACTTAAAACTATACTTAAAACGAAAGCTTACAACTAAAGGAAATAAAATTAAATAAAAGAAACGCTGCCTGCTCCCTCTAAAACAATAAAAGCATTACAAACAAATAAAAGTACAAATACAAAACATAAAAATAACTTTACAAAAATAAAGCGGGATCTCAGGCCAGCTAACTACAGAAGCGGTGGTCCTGGGCACTCCGGTAGTTCCAGGTATGGGCGAGCAGAGTTCGTCGTGCGAGCAACGTCAGTCTCGCTCGAGAGCCCACACGAAGTAGACGTATTGCTGTGATCTGCAGGGAAGGATGTAATAAATGTGAATTTCTGATGGTGAAGTGATGATACCTTACCATACCCAGTCTTACCACGACTGAGGTGCATGTTGGGATGGACGTATTGCTGAAAGCAACATCGTTGCACCTGGCTCCGCGTTGTCAGGTAACCATGGGTCGACGTAATCAGGGTCATGGTATGGTGACGCATCTGGGAATGTCAGCTCTTCCTCCAGCTTAAATGGGCGCAGCTGGTTAGCGTGGCAGTTACGCTCCGAAAACGGGGGAGACAACTTCTTCACGACCTTCGCAGGGCCTTGCCACCGGGGCCCTAAAGCACGATCAGGTCCTGTTTGCGTAGTCTTTATCTTGTAGAGGACCAGGGACCCAGCTTCTAAGGACCAGGGCGGCCTCAGGTTACAGTTGTGATATGCTGCGTATTCCTGACGAGCCTTACGGGATGCTTCCTGCGCTGCTTTCCTCGCAACATCCAAGGCCTCACGTAGCTTGCAATGAGCATCTTCTCCTGCTGTAACATGGTTGCTCAAACCAACCGGGAAATGGCCTGGCTGGCCTGTCAGCAAGTAAGGGGGCTGATCTCCGATAGCCCTGTGGATGGCAGAATTTATGGCAAAACGTACCTTGGGTATGTACCGATCCCAGTCTAGGGGTTGGTCTTCTACCAATGTTGCAAGAGCATCTTTTACAACCCGATTCGTTCTTTCTACAAGACCGTTTGCCTGTGGATGGAAAGCGGTTGTAACGTGAGTTTGAACGGTCAGGTCCTCACATACACTGCGAAAGAGGACATTATTAAATTCAAGACCGCCGTCAGTCTGAAGCAATCGTGGTGGACCAAATAGAGTAATGAAATGATCAATTATAGCTCTTACTACTGTCTCTGCTTCCTTGTTGGGTAAAGGTACGAGCTGTAGGTACCTTGTCAACTGATCTACCATTACCAGGACATAGCGATTCCCACTCGAAGAGCTGTGCAAGTCCACCAAATCAGCACTGACACGCTCCATGGGATGCACAGCTTCAGGTGCATGCTGCAAAGGGGCACGCCTACCTATGCCCTTCCTCTTCTGACAAGTTTTACAGGACGATACGTACTTACGAGTCTCTCCCAGCATGTTAGGGAAGTAGAACAAATCACGTAGCTTATTGTAAGTACGGTAAATGCCATGATGTGCTGCAATAGGGGATGCATGAGCAATTTTTATCGCATCCTTACGTAGAGTCCTTGGCACAACGAGCTGCTCGACCATTCGTTCTGGGAGATGCCTTAATCTATACAGGACTCCATTTCTTAGTTCAAACTCGTCCAGGGGCAATGGCGGTCGTTGCTGGGGCACCGCTCTCTCTTCCAAGAACATTACAATTTCGTGCAACATGGGGTCCTTTAGTTGCTCAACCCTCATTGCATAAGGATCTGGAGAAGAAAGGGATATGGGTGCAACATCACGTGAGAGCATATCAGGGACATAATTGATTCGACCCTGCTTATATTTAATCTGGAAGTTATGGTCTGCCAGTTCTGCACTCCAGCGGCTCATGCGTGGACTTTTAGTTCTTCTAGAGAATACATACGTGAGGGGACGATGATCAGTAAGCACCATGAAGCGTCGTCCGTACAGGTAAGCATCAAAATGCCTTACGCTTTCCACAACTGCAAGTGCTTCAAGGTCGGTGGCACTATACCTGGTTTCTGCACCACGTAGTTTGCGGCTGAAGTAGGCTATAGGATGAAGCTCATTTTGGTCATCAGTCTGCATAAGACATGCACCTATAGCTACCTGTGATGCATCTGTATGCAATTCAAAATTTTTCTCAAAGTCAGGTTTGGCTAAAACTGGAGCAGTTATTAGAAGATCTTTCAGTTTAATAAAAGCATCCCTTTGGTCTGGTCCCCACACAAACCGCACATCCTTTCTGGTTAGTCTGGTGAGGGGTGCTGCAATCTTTGCATATTTCGGTACAAATTTCCTAAAAAATCCAGCAGCACCAAGGAATCTGCGTACCCCTTTCTGATTCTTAGGAGGCAGCATTTCTTCAATGGATTTCACCTTCTCAGGGTCTGGCAGGAAACCCTGTGGAGTGACGCAGTAGCCAAAAAATCTGAAATTACTCACGGCAAAGTCACATTTTTCCAGATTTAATTTAAACCCTGCCTTATCCAACAGTAGCAGAGTCTCATTAAGGTGTTTAATGTGTTCCTCAAAAGTGGCACTATGCACAACTATATCATCCAAATATGCAATGGTGTGCTTACCTAGAACAGGTGACAAAACAAGGTTGACTGTCCTTTGGAATGTAGATGGAGCTGAACATAATCCAAATGACATGCGACGGAACTGGTATAGCCGATGTCCATCTGAAAATGCGGTTTTTGGACGATCTTCAGGCTTCACCGGGATGGACCAGTAGGCGGAGCAAGAGTCCAGTAAAGTGAATACACTAGTTCCTCCTAGTTCATCCAGAAGTTCATCCATCCGGGGTAGTGGGTAGCTGTCAGCTATAGTAACAGAATTCAGGTTCCTGTAGTCCACACACAACCTCAATGTGCCATCCTTTTTCTTCACAAGGACTACAGGTGACAGCCACGGGGACGAAGAAGGCTCAATCACTCCAGCCTTGAGCATTTGTTCACACTCCTCACGAATGTGCCTTTTAGCTGCTTCAGGAAGACGCCACTGACGCTGACACAAAGGATGCTTCTCTTGTGTTGGGATCTCATGTACAATGTCTGGAACTTCCCCAATAGCAAACTTATCACCTGAAAAGAGTCGTGGGTATTGGGCAAGAACCTTACACACCTGAGACTTACGGTGATCAGACAGATGTTGGAGAGAAATCTTTTCCAAGGCACTTGTAGGTACGGCTGCCACAGGAGTGTCTGCAATGGATGCAACATTGCCAGGTGCTTCAGGTGTGTCACACATTTCCTCAACCTCATGAAGTTCGACCAGGTGCGTTCCATTTCTCAGCTTGACTGGATTGAGTGTCGGATTAACAACCCATACCACGGCTTCCTTAGACGAGGGCTTAATAACTTCGCGTGGCAAGATCACAGAATATCCAAGTCCCTCAACAAGCAATTGTTTTCCAATTAATGCATCTGGAACACGTACAGGCACAAACCTTCCACTTCCTGGTAGGCAACTCACGGAACGTCTTATCGCAGCTCTTGCAGGTGGCACTGGCACTGACATACCCTTCATCTTCATCACGACTGCTGTGAGCTCCAGTGAATCCTTGTTCACATACCTTACTGTAAATGCCTTCCCTCTAAGGCGGAGGTACGAGTTATTGGTTCGTGAATCATAGCCGAGGCGGAAGTCAAGCCTCTTCAGGAGATCAATACCAACTAAGATATCTCCTGGAAAATCAACTCCATCAACAATGCAGACTCGATGAGTGACTATATTTTGATCATTAATCTGCAATATGACATCACGCTCACCTGTGATTGCAAGCGATGCTCCCGAGGCACCTTGAAGCCGCCTCCGAGGTTCAGAAGTTCGTGAAGGGGCGATCAAAGTCTGCGCACTATGCTTCAAAAGCGTTGCCTCCGAGCCCGTATCGATGAAGGCGTTAATCATCTTGCCTGAAATCATCAGCCTGACCATCGGTCGTCCTTGACGTGGGCTGCAGGTGGGGGTTGAGGGAATTGCGGCCGATGGCTCCCGTGTCACTGGACCTCGGGTATTGCAAGGGCTGGCCCCACCTAGTTCCTCCGGCGACAGGGGCGCTTCCGTCAGAGGGTGGCGGAAAGGGGCAATCCTTCACCAGGTGTCCCTCCTGTTGGCACCGAAAACATGCAAGACGACGCGGGCGGTAGCGGCACTCTGTGTTGTCATGGCGTGAGGTTCGATGGTATGAGCACCAGCGAGTTCTGCGATGTTCGGGCGGCTCTTCTACAGGGGCTACAGCTCGAAGAGGTCGAGGAGGATGGCGATCGGCTAGTGGCTCCGTCCTTGCAACACCTGTACGAGTATTCCAGATCCGCTGCGCCGTTTCCACCAGTCGATCCAGAGGCAGCTCATCGATAATGGCAAGGTATTCACGGAGCCAGAGCGGAAGTCCTTGCAGGAAGAGCCTCTTCAAAAGGGGCTCAGGATTCCCAACAACATCAGGATAATCCCGCACTCCCTGGTAAACGATCCCTTCTAGCTGTTGAAAGAAATCTTGTGGTCCCTGTGTGGTGGTCATCCTGCACTCGTTCAGGATCGTGAAGAAATCTGTTGAGGAGCAAGTGCCGCGAAATTTCCTCCTTAACAGCGTCTTGAAAATGGCCCACTCACGAATACCATCGAACATAGGGGAGTTTACGATAAGGTCTGCCGGTCCCTTGCAAGATGCTCGCGCAGCCGAGATGAAGGTTGTGTCTGTTGCTGGTTTCGCCACATTTTCAATGTGTCTTATCCAGGCCTCCACTTCCTGGTTGCGACGAAGAGGTTGCGCGGCAGGTGTATCTCCTCGGAAAGGTGGTATGGATTCCTTATCCACAACCACGTTAAAGATGGGGAGAGGAGCAGGCGGTGGCGGCGAGGCTGCAGGACGATCACGATCTTCAGCCGCCCTCAGACGAGCTTCGAGTTCCTGGTTCTTGGTCTTATATTCCCGCAACTTCAGAGTCACGTGATCCAGCCTCCTCATCAATTCATCATACATAGTGATCTCCTGATGCATTGATGCCCGCTCCAATCCGGTGGCACCAACAGGCTCTTCTTGCTGCTGTTGCTGCTCCAGCTGTTCCTCCTGCGGCGACTCCCTCTTATCACCCCTTCCTCTTACCATCTTGGCGAGTAATGGCTAAAATGCAAAGATATGCGTGTTATTTATCGCTTATCACCTCCGGCACCTCAGACAAGCACCACCTTAAAATGTTGCGCACTTGCAGTATCACTATGTTAGTTACCGTAGTCACGAACTGTCCTTGTAGGCACGATTGTTAATTACCACTAGGCGTTTCCACAATTCACAATCACGGTATATAGTACGAGAGCACTTTAAACACACGAAGCACTAAAAGCACGTTAAACACACGAAGCACTAAAAGCACGTTAAACACACGAAGCACTAAAAGCACGTTAAACACACGAAGCACTAAAAGCACGTTAAATACACGAAGCACTAAAAGCACGTTAAACACACGAAGCACTAAAAGCACGTTAAACACACGAAGCACTAAAAGCACGTTAAATACACGAAGCACTAAAAGCACGTTAAACACACGAAGCACTAAAAGCACGTTAAACACACGAAGCACTAAAAGCACGTTAAACACACGAAGCACTAAAAGCACGTTAAACACACGAAGCACTAAAAGCACGTTAAACACACGAAGCACTAAAAGCACGTTAAACACACGAAGCACTAAAAGCACGTTAAACACACGAAGCACTAAAAGCACGTTAAACACACGAAGCACTAAAAGCACGTTAAACACACGAAGCACTAAAAGCACGTTAAACACACGAAGCACTAAAAGCACGTTAAACACACGAAGCACTAAAAGCACGTTAAACGCACAAAGCACATAGCACGTTAAACTCACAAAGCACATAGCACGTTAAACACACAAAGCACATAGTACGTTAAACACACAAAGCACATAGCACGTTAAGCACATAAGGCACAAAGCACATAGCACGTTAAGCACATAACGCACAAAGCACGGTAAGCACATAAAGCACAAAGCACGGTAAGCACATAAAGCACAAAGCACGGTAAGCACATAAACCACAATTTAACATTTAATTATGAACACTGATTACATCTTACCGTCAGCACAAAGTTAAATTCAAATATGCACGTACTTTAAATCACAACCTAACTTTAACAGAGCACTTATCACTGGTTATGATGGACAGACTGCCTATAGTATACGCGTACTTGGCGGTCATGAAAACACGATCACATAACATGAAATTGCATTAAGCACAAGCACTATCACTGATCACATTTACAATTACTTTATGCAACCGAGCATTCAAATCACTCGATTTAAAACTGCGTAATCAGACTGGTGGTTTAAACACCTTAAGAATTAGCACTTGGGCACACAGGTCATTATACACTTCGTATGTTGAATACTCACAAAGTACAACCCTTTTCCATCTGTAAAACACTAAATAGTGTAGAAACATTTAATAAACACACAAATCAGCTAGAAACTCAAAAATGCAAAGTAGAAATACACAAAACACTGCTTAAAATTAAATTTCAATAGCCCAGAAAGCATAAAAACACCATTATGATAAAACAAACTAAACGAGCAAAACTTAATCAAGAAGCATGGACACATTAATCCCTTAAAAGTCCTTTAGCATTGCTAATTGCATACAATTGATCCTCACCGCGTATGCCACCATTTTACGTTGTAGTGTTTACCCCTTTGAGACACTTTCAAAACTACAACGCGGGTCTTGCAGAGTGCAACTTGCGAACAGGGGAGCTGCTTTCAAAAGGGTGGTAGCTGGCGTGTACTGCAGCATGACCCGCTCGTCACAACCCTGAAGCCCTTAACCCCGTAAGTAAGACTTATTACAGTAACTTCATTATCAACTGTGTCCATTCTTCTTTTAAAACCAGATAAAAAGTAAAATAAACAAACCAAGGATAAAACAAAACCAAAGCATAAAAAGGAAAACCTGAGATCCCCTCAGTCTGTATATTCACAAAAGTTACAATGCATATGACACATCCTAACTGGCCTCTTACAAAACATGAATATACTTATCTTTCTCTCTTGTAGGAAATCGAAGAAACAAACAAAACAGGAGACGTCCAGTGAGGCCGGGCGCTCCGTGAGCAGCACTGAACTGCCGAGCCAACAACCCAAGAGGGAGTCTAGCATAAACAGGCTCTTTATATAGGCTCTTAAAAAATGTGTAAATAATAAAAATGAATGAAAATAAAAGGTTTACTTTACATAATTAAAAGAAATTAATAATAAAACTAGAGGCCGTGAGAAAAGATAGAAGAAATAGAACATAAAAATACGAAAAATAAAAAGGCTCCAGGGACGCAAAACTGCAGCTGGCTACCGCCGATCCCCACAGATGGTGCTGGTGCTATCTAGAGAAGGGGGGACTCGCCTAGTCTGGACTCCTGCATAGTGGGGGTACCTCACGTCCACTACAGTACCACGGGTGGCGCACCCGGCCCCGCTCCCGCTCGTACCACGGGTGGCGCACCCGGCCCCGCTCCCGCTCGTACCACGGGTGGCGCACCCGGCCCCGCTCCCGCTCGTACCACGGGTGGCGCACCCGGCCCCGCTCCCGCTCGTACCACGGGTGGCGCGCCCGCCCCTGCTCGCATCACAGGTACCACGCCCGGTTCTGCTGAAGGCTCTCATGCAGATACAGATCAGTACCGTGTATTTGATAACCATTTGTTTATATATATTGTTTTATAAGGTTATCAAATACACAGTACTGATCTGTGTATACATGCATATATATATATATATATATATATATATATATATATATATATATATATATATATATATATATATATATATATATATATATATGTATATATATATATATGTATATATATATATATATATATATATATATATGTATGTATGTATGTATCGTACATGAATGTACATACAGATTAGTACCGTGTATTTGATGACCTTTTTTTTTTTTTTTTTTTTTTTTTTTTTGTATTTTGAGAGATTTTCCGAAAATATAATCGACTAGAAAGTCTTTTGACCGAATGATGAATGTTGGTAAAAAAAATACATCTTCGAGCGCATAGGCTAAAAGTACCCTTTTTTGGGGGGAGGGGGGGATTATTATGTTCAAGATATTTTGCTGAAGGATAAAACTGACGAAATATCATGCAAACAAAAGAGAAAATAATAAAACTAAAAGCTTGCCTAAAAACAGCACATCATTTTTCGTGAATTTTATTTTTTAAAAATTGGTTTCAATATATATATATATATATATATATATATATATATATGTATATATATATATATATATATATATATATATATATATATATATATATATATATCATCATCTTCAGCCTGAGTCAATCCACTGCAGGACGTAGGCCTCTCCCATTCTTTTCCAGGTTCCCTGTCTTGCGATGTTTGTTTCCAGTCTTGGCCCCCAAATTTCGCTATTTCGTCGCGCCATCGTGTCATTGGTCTGGCTCTTGGCCTCCTTAAGTTATTTATAGTCCAGTCTGTTACTTTCTTTGTCTATCTGTCGTCTTGTCTCCGACATACATGCCCTGCCCATTGCCATTTCTTCTTTTTAATGCTCTTGAGTATATTTTCTACCTTCGTCTGTTCTCTGATCCACGTCGCCCTCTTCCGATCTCTCAGGCTAATTCCCATCATCGATCTTTCCATCCCTCTCTGGGCGCTTATTAGTTTCCTCTCCAGTAACCTGGTTGTAGTCCATGTTTCTGACCCATAGGTCATAACTGGGAGGACGCATTGATTAAAGACTTTTCTTTTTAAGCACAATGGCAAGGAACCTCTTAGTGTGCTACTGTGCCTGCCGAAGGCACTCCAGCCTAGACTGATTCGTCGCTTTATTTCCTGTTCACTTGATGTGCCTGTCTGCACGAGTTGTCCTAGGTATATATACCTGTCTACTACCTCTAGTGTTTCGCCTTGTACATGTATTTGTTTGAGTGGGACTCTGCTGTTGAACATAACCTTAGTCTTTTTCTTGTTCATCTTAAGTCCGACTTTTAGGCTTTCTCTATTCAGATCGTTTATTAATTGCTGCAGTTCATCAGCTGATTCACTAAGGAGAACAATGTCGTCTGCAAATCTTAGGTTGTTTAGGTGTTAGTCTCCTATTTTGATACCCTTCCCTTCCCATTCTAGTTTCTTGAATATTTCCTCGAGGCAGGCTGTAAACAGCTTTGGTGAGATGGTGTCGCCCTGTCTAACGCCTTTTTTAATTGGTATTTTATCGGTTTCTGTGTGGAGTTTGATGGTTGCTGTCCCATCTTTGTATATATCTTCCAATATATTACAATATACCTCCTCAACTCCCTGTTGTTGAATAGCACCTAATACTGCTGGTATTTGTACAGAGTCAAATGCCTTTTCATAATCGATGAATGCCATACACAGGGGTTTCCTATATTCGTTTACTTTTTCTCTTATTTGGGTGAGCGTGTGGATGTGATCTGTTGTTGAGAATCCGCTGCGGAAGCCTGCCTGTTCTCTAGGCTGACTGGAATCCAGACTGTCAGAGATGCGAGCTGTAATGACTTTCGTGAACAGTTTGTAAGTAACCGAAAGGAGGCTTATGGGTCGGTAATTTTTTAAATCCTTTTTATCGCCTTTTTTGTGTAACAAGATAATTGTTGCATTTTCCCAGGCTTTCGGAGTTTTTCCGCTGAGAAGACATTTGTTAAAAAGATTGGCTAGTTTCACTGTTGCGATGTCTCCTGCATCTAATATGAGGTCTATACTAATTCCGTCTTCGCCTGGTGTTTTCCCTCTCTTCATGCCTTTAAGTGCTCTTTTTATTTCTTCTTTTGTGATATTAGGTACGTCGCTAGTTACCGCGTTTGCTTCTATTTGTGGCTGTTCGTTTGAGTTGTATAGATCCCTGTAAAAGTCTTCCACTACTTTGATGATTTCATTCTTGTTATGTGTTACTTCTCCGTCTGGTTTCTTAATTGCATACATTTGATTTCTCCCTATTCCTAGTCTTTTAGCTGCTTTCATGCTGGTACCTGAAATCACTGCTTCATTTATTATTTGAGTATTGAATTTCCGTACATCTTCCCTCTTCTTTTTATTTATGGTCTTTGTTAGTTCAACCAATTCTATCTTGTCCCTATTTGACGATACTTTCATGTCTCTACGTTTTTGCATAAGCTGTTTAGTTTCTACCGAGAGCTTGCTGGAGCTTCGATTGTCGTTCTTTCCGCCTACTTCAAGTGCAGCTTCTTTTATTATGTCATTGAACTGTTTATTGATTTGGTCGATGTTGAGATCTTCGTCGCGGAGGAGTGAATATCTGTTTTGGATGTTTAGGCTAAATTCTGTTGCTCTGATCCTCAAGTTAGCCAAGTTTGGCTGTGGTTTACTCATTAGTTTGTTCCTTTCCCTTCTGAGATGTATTTTAATTTCGCCTCTCACCATTCTATGGTCGCTGCCTACATTTACTTTATTTATAACCTCTACATTTTTTATTATATCGCACCTATTTGAAATTATGAAGTCAATTTCGTTTTTGACGTCAGAAGGCGACTTCCATGTCCACTTCCGTTCTAGTCTTTTTTCGAAGAATGCATTCATGATACTGAGTGATCGAGCCTCCGCAAATTCGACTAGCATTTGTCCCCTCTCGTTCCTAGTGCCTATTCCATGGTTCCCTACTGCGGTTTCGCCCTCTGTCTTTTTACCTATTTTGGCATTAAAATCCCCCATAATTATTGTGAAATGGGATTTTGTTCTCTCGCTGGCTAAGTGAACATCTTCATAGAAGCTCTCTATTTCTTCATCACTGTGGCTGCAGGTTGGAGCATAGACTTGAATAATTTTTAAGTTGTACCTAGTGTTTAGTTTTATTGTTACAGAAGCCACTCTTTCGCTGACACTATAGAATTCTACAATGTTCTTTTCTAAGCGTTTGTGTATTAAGAATCCTACCCCTAATTCCTGTTTGCTACCCAGAGGTTTTCCTCTCCAATAGAGCACGTGTCCCTCATTTAATAACTTCTGCTCTTCACCTAGTCTTCTAACTTCGCAGAGTCCTACTACATCCCATTTAATGGAAGAGAGTTCCTCTAGTAAAGCTAGTAAGTCGGATTCAGTTCTCATGGTCCTTATATTGTATGTGCAAAGGTTCATCAACGTGGGGCGGCCTGTCTTTACCCGGATATTTTTAGCACCCCCTGCTCCGGAGCGATCCTGATCGCCGCCGTAACCAGGGGCTCCTTCGCCTCCGGGGAATGGGGGCCGTTCCTGAATATTTTGTCTCATGCTTGGGAGGTGGACAGCCGATTTACCTCCCACCTACTGGCTTAGGTGTATCTTGGTGGGAGGGGAGTAATTTAGCCGGAATGCCATTGATAAGTCCCCCCCAGCAGGTTTGGTCCTTCCTGGAGTGGACTTAGGAGCGGCAATGCACGGCCTGATCACTACTCCCGTGAGCTGGGCTTAATTATCAGAAGTGCATATATGTTTTATTTTATTTTATTTATTAACTTCATTTGTGCGTATGTGCACCTGATGCAGACATATTCATTCCCGCACATGCTCTAAGTACTACGCATATGCTCATTCCCACGCATATGCATATGCAAGCATACACATTTATTCTTGTATCTATGCTTATGGATATGGATACTTATTCTTACGTTATAAATAACTACATACATGTCCATCATAGTCTGACCTAGTCATATGTTCACATCGCCTGTCCGTTTATGCGCTTGTTATATGTTATTGATAAGTGAGTGAGTATACATGAGTGTATACTCACCCGTGTATATGTAAACACCCCTTTTTGCATACCTCGCAAACCTACCTATCATTATACATACGCATGTATCTATCCCTGCATGTGCTCACGCATCCGTATATGAGCACATACATTTGCAGGATACACTAGTGCCCCCCCCCCCCTTTACATATGTGTATATATCTGTACTTGCTTTACATATAACTACCTCTACGTACATACATACGTACTTACATACATACATATACTTAATTATTTATCCACCTTCCTACATCCTGCACACACCTATATACGTATACCTTTACGTATACACATATAAATACCTACATATGTCTACCTATACATTCACCCACGCATACACATAAACACGCACATTATACATACCTATATACACATACACATATATACATGCTCATATACACATGTAAATGTACACATTCATGCATGAATATATACACCATATGTACAAATTTGCATATTTACGCCTTTAAACCCATGTATACCCTCATGTATAAGCACGGAACATACCCATATATAATGTACTCTATCACAAAGCTATATGGAACCTTATAGCCTTACGTAGACAACAGCAGCATACATACCCATGTATCCGCACATGAATTTAAACTCGCCTACACTCATATGAACCTGTACACATATATACGCATGTACATATATATATATATATATATATATATATATATATATATATATATATATATATATATATATATATATATATATATATTATTATTATTATTATTATTATTATTATTATTATTATTATTATTCATAAAAAAATGCATGTTGGTCTCATGTTTTGTAGAATTTTATATGCTTTCTAAAGATTCTCTTATTTTTTTCTATGTCTATTTATTACGTCACAATTTCCAATTTTCGAAGGTAATGTGAAAAATCATAATATTTTCGTGGTATATCTAAGGTGGCAGCAACCACCTTAAAAATTGCAGGGGGGACTTCAAATTTTCAGGTGAGACTCGGGCAGTCAGAAACTCATTGAAAATGCATGTAACTCAAAATCGACAAATCCGAAGATTTTTGCCGAAAAAATGTCGTCGGAGAGGAATTCGTCAAAGGGCGGGGCTGGGTCGACGAAGGGACCGAGAGACCTTCAGGAATGGCAAGATGGGCGTCCTTTACCCGTATGTCAACGAGCCCAGTGACTCCTCCAGGTTCTGTGACCCGGGGAAGCAAGTAACATCGTAATGGTTGCTTTTTCATATTTAAGGAGACATTGTGATTCTGCAAGTACGGTTATATTATATGTGTTAATACTATAATAACTCCTTATATATACAGTTTAATATATACGATTGCGCGGTGATTTTACGTATTATTATAAATACACATATATTATGCACATGTTAATACCGTAATAAGTATTTTTATAATATATCTTGTAACCGTACCCCTATGATATATACCTGTATTATTTAGGGGGGTTAATCTTCGAAGTTTTTTTATGTTCTCAAACGCGATCAGCTATAAAGCGGTTAATTAGAACTTTATGACACCATTAATAATAAGCAGACTCTCAAATATTTATTATATATTTCCTGAATCTAAGACGTAAGCATTAATATGTACAATCACCAGGAGACAAAAGTTTCAGAATTATGTCAATGATAGTATCAATAACT
>NC_091555.1:25796457-25806457 GCF_042767895.1 Penaeus vannamei
GAAAACAGAGTGAATGATTTAGACAGAACAGCTCGTATGGCAGAAGATTTTTCTCTTATACATAAGCCAACTAGTATCGAAGGACAGAGGAAAGATAACTTTACAAAGGGTAATAAGTCACCACAATCGTCTCCACCGACAGGTAATATAAATGAATATAAAAAGGGCACGGCCAGCCCTGGCCAGAGTTCCAATGGTAATAAGAGAAGACCCATTAAGTGTTTTAATTGTAATCTTTTGGGGCATACTAAGAGTAATTGTTGGTTTCTTAAAGAGAGACGCTCCAAGGATGTTCCAACAGCTCTTGCCAGTGTTAGGGATTCAGATGATATAAACCTTAATAATAATGTCCACAGTATAGGGAAAGTTAGAGCAGAATTCCGACCCTTTTGTTCAAAGGGGATGGTATCCATGGTCGGTGAAGAAGGTAGCGAGAAGCCTGTGATTGTATTCAGAGATACAGGTTCTTTAATGTCTTTAATGTTAGAAGGTATGCTACCTCTATCAAAGGAATCCTCGGTTGGCGCTAATGCTATATTATCTGGAATCGAGTGTGGACAAATGAGTGTTCCTCTTCACCGTGTTCATTTAAAATGTGACTATATTGACATGGATATTATAGTCGGAGTAGTGTCTAAGATTCCTCTTGAAGGGGTTTCATTTTTTCTCGCAAATGACCTGGCAAAAGAAAAGGTGTTTTGTGGCATAAATAATCCTATTGTTCTGAGTGCCCCAGATCTGGACTGCAGCAGTGTGCAACTGGATGAGTCGGAGATGTACCCGGCATGTGCGGTTACCAGAGCAATGAGGAGAGTGGTGGAAATGAGTCGTGAGGACGAGAAGAGACAAGGTAGTGTGACCACTGTGAGTGAAAACCAGATTGAAAAACTACAGGTATGTGACGATGTGGAGGAAGACTTTAGTAAGGATTTAAACTCGTTGTTTTGCCATGAATCTGATAACAGTGAGGTTGCGGACGAGCTGAGTACTTGCTCCGTAGAGAGGAAGAATTTAATAGATCAGCAAAAAGTGGATGCGGAATTACGTAAGATTGCTGAGTCAGCTCTGATAGATACCGAAATATCGGATGTTCCCACGGGTTATTATAAGAAGGATGGTATTCTAATGAGGAAATGGAGACCTTCCCATGTGTCTGCTGGGGACGATTGGCTCACGGTGCATCAGATTGTCATACCGCGATCCTATAGGAGACAGATACTGAGTTTAGCTCACGACTCGCCAATGGCAGGACATCTTGGTATTAATAAAACTTGTAATAGGATACAGAAATATTTTTACTGGCCGGGTATGAGGAAAGACATAGCATTTTACTGTAAGACATGTCATAACTGTCAGGTGGTCGGCAAACCGAATCAGAAAATCACTGCTGCCCCGCTGTACCCGATACCCACGATGTCTGAGCCATTTAGCAAAGTTATTGTAGACTGTGTGGGTCCTCTTCCGAAGACCAAGGCTGGTAATGCATATCTCTTGACGATAATGTGCCAAACGACTCGCTATCCTGAAGCGATTCCTTTAAGGAAAATAAGTACTTCTGCAATTGTGAAGGCTTTAACTAAATTTTTCACCACGTATGGGTTACCTCAGTTTGTTCAGACAGATCAGGGCAGTAATTTCTTATCTGGGGTCTTTCAACAAACAATGAAACTCTTAGGGATTCAACATCAGATTTCAAGTGCCTATCATCCCGCAGTACACTCCGTGACCTCACACGAAGAGGTCGTGTGGTGCCCTGCTCCGGTGCCCTCGCCCCTTACACATGGATCTCTGGTGTCATGTACGAGGAAACTGTTCATGAATCTTTAGGTGCGCATATACCTCGCAATTGAAACGTCATGAGAGTAGTGATGTGAACATGGCTATGTTTTAAATTCAATTGAATTCATTCCTCCGCCGAGTGCCAAGTACTGTGTTAGTGACCGTTGGAGCTGAGTGCCCCGTTGTCCCAATCGCCATAATTCACCTGTCACGAGGCGGGCGAGCCAGGCGCGCCAGGCGCCGCGGTCACCACCCCCACGATGGGGGAAAACCGCAAAGTAAACACTGAGGGGGAAGACTCGCGGGATAGCTGTCCCACCCCTCCCCCGGCTGAAGAGTGCGCTTCAGCCTGTAATTCAGTGGACAGGACCGCTGAACCCATCGCCATGCAAGAGGCACAAAATGATGGTGATGCCCAGGTGGGTGACGCCGCTGCTGACCAAGGAGGTGACGGCTTCACGTTAGTGGGCCAAAAAAAGAGAAAGAAAAGAGAGCCCACTAACGCCAGCAAGACGCCACTCGCACCGAGGAAAGACTACGTCCGTCTCGCCTTCCCTGAAGGCACCACGAAAAAAGAAAAAATGAAATGGCTACAGGACCTTGGCAACCCCTCTTCGAACCTGAGGGGTAAACCCATTGACCTTGTGAGAGGGGACACGCTCTCCTCGCCATATATCTATGTCGCCCGCTCCCAGCAGAGCTATATAGAAAACCTTACCGGGGGACTTATTGGAGGTATTACCTTCAAATCATGCGATGAAAAGAAGAAATCGGAAAAATATGACGAATACCTCGTCACATATTATAACAAGGACCTTGACCTTGATAATGCATATGCACTCGATGGAGTCCACAAGGCCATTCGAGTGTACAAGGATGGCCAACCATTAAACCGAATCCGCATCGTATGGAAAGGAGAGCAACCCCCTCCAAGTACATACAATTTCTTCGCAAAATACATGCCCACCAGCCACGTGCGGCCGTGGAGGGCATCCCCCGTCATATGCTACAACTGCATGGGAAGCGGCCATGTAGCTAAGTATTGCAAGGATAAGGCACGCTGCGCAGCATGTGGCGAGCAACACAGTGCCAAGGAGTGTCCTCGCAGTGCTGCAGGGCGAGAGCCTGCTGCAGATGCACCGAGCTTCGTCCCATCCTGCTTCAGCCCTCCCTGCTCTGGCACCTCCCCCCCCTCCTCCTGTGGCCGCAGCACCGACCGCGAGTGCCCAGCGCGGCCCTCCCTGCCCTGGCCCCTCCCCCCCACCCACTGTGGCCCCGGCGCCGACCGCGAGTGACCAGCGCGGCCCTCCTAACCCAATCCACGGCCAGCGTGCCGGGGGAGTGCCCAGCCGTGCCGTGTGTGACGTCACCAGCCGCAGAGACTTCCCGGGGCTGTCGGCGAGTGGGGAAGCAGAGGTAGCCGAACTACGCGACACGGTTGCGTTGTTGAAGGAGCAGGTTGACAAGATGATGCTAATCATCACAGAGTTCAAGACCGCGACCCCCCTCCCCCCCCAGGCGCCCGCCGAGGCGGCCGTCCCTCACCCTCGGGCAGGGATGACCGCAGGCCTGGCCGGGGAATCCCCCGCAAAACCATGTGGAAGAAGTGACGTCACGCCAGCTGACCATAGTGACATAAATGTGCAGGAGCTTTTAAAGGAAATCAAAGCTCTGAGACAAGAAAACAATAACTTGAGACAGGACAAGGAAAAAATGAACAGGGACTGTCATTGCCGAGATACTAGTGCTGCTATTAGTGTTAAAGAAACGAGCGAGCAGATACGATGTCATGACATCAGTGCTGATAACCAGAGTGGGCGTGTCAACGCTGACAGCAGCGACGCACACTACCACGATCCCTGCGGCACCGAGTCAGACGAGGAGTCCAGTGACGTCACCAGCCCCCCAGGTACACCCGGCACAACAACCGAGGGGACTGTGCTAAGAAGTGGGACAAAGCTAAGACCTAATATTTGACATGGTTAAAAGTACTTTTAAGCTTAGGACAATCATCTGTAATAGAATGTACATTATTCATGAAGTTATATGTTTCTTATGTGAACCTAAATTCCGTAATATCAATGGATATAAGCGCATGAAGTACAGATTACATAATAATACACTACTCACATATTGATAGACACCCAATTAAATTCATATCATGGAATATGCGTAGTATTAAACCTAGGCTGAGTGACCTAGAGTTTTATATTCGTAAATATAATATTGATGTGATTTGTGTGCAAGAACCTTTTGCTGCTGCTGCTAAAATGAAAATTGCACCTTCAATTAAGGGATATCATTCTTATGTGAATACAGCCATGACTGGATTGTTGACATATGTGAAGGTAACATTGCCACATAAATTAGTAAAAAAATCCGAGAACACTGATGTTGAATTTCATCATTTAAAAATTCAGACTGCCTCTGGGTATTTTTCACTATATAATATATATGCCAGATCGTCAAAATTTCTGGCTGTTTCTTTACCCAATTTTCACAACCAAGGCACGTTATGCATGGGCGACCTTAATGCAAGGCACCCACACTTTGGAGACAGCCAGCGTAATAGTAATGGGGAAGAATTCAAACATTTCATTAATAGTAGATCACTAACAGTATATGACACAGAAATAGAAACTCATTTGGGAGGTGGCAGGTTAGATTACGTATTTGGCAAAAATCTAGTTCATGGTAATGTCTGTACTTCACTGGTACGAGAATTAGTTAGTGACCACTTTGCAATCCGAACTGACTATACTGTTGACAGCAACTCAGCCCCTAAAACACCTAGGCTTAGAATAATCATCCCACCGGGCCTGGAGCATCACTTCAAGGCACGTGTCTTTGATTGGTACAACACATATGAAGTAACAACAGTTGAAAATTTTTCTCAGGATTTAATCAAAGTTGTCACTGACTACTATAACACATGGGTCTGTTCACGAAAACTCTCGAAGAAAAAGAGCCCCCAAGCCCCCCATGCTCCGAGGTGGATCAATGACCCGATTCTAGCCAAGGAACATCAACGAGTTCAGGAGCTTGCCAATTGCTATAAAGATAACAAGACATCAGACAATCTTATTCAGTTTCTTAAAGCCAATAAAGAATTCAGAGAACTAAAAACTGAGATTCGTAGTAAACACTGGGAACAATTTTTGCAAAGCATCAATAGTCAAACTTCCATGGCTGATGTATGGAGAAAGATTAATAGGCTGACAGGTAAAGCTCCCACAACACCGCAGTTTCACAGCCCACAAGAACAAGCTAATATGCTACTGGAGCAGTGGGCTGAAAACTCTCAGCTGAGCTCACTTCCACAAGGGATAAAAGACCATCTCGACAAGTCAAAAATAGATAGGAAATTCAATATAGCAGTAGCCTGTGCTGCTATTGACCCATCCGACTTTGCCGAAATAACCGAGTGGGAACTGAGAAATGCCCTTGTGAAAGGCAAGGCAACAGCCCCTGGAGAGGATGGCATTACTTACAGTGTTCTTCGCCTCATTGCGCAGGTGCCAGGCAACCCACTCTTACACCTGTATAGACTCAGCCTATCACAAGGAATCCTCCCAAGCTCCTGGACTAAAAGTTTAATCATCCCTATACCCAAATCCAACACTGACAAATACAGACCAATTTCCTTGACCTCCTGTCTGTGCAAAGTACTTGAGAGAATAATTCTGAACAGACTCATGTACCGTATACATGCTAAGTTATCCCCCAGACTGTATGGATTTCTCCCAGGACGTAGCAGTCAGCATTGTTTTGCAGAATACTTAACAAACTCAATACCAGGCATGCAAACCGTATTTCTTGATCTTCAATCTGCCTTTGATATTGCAAACAGAGAAATGATCCTTGAGCAACTAGCTAGCTTTGGTATTCAGGGAAAATTGTTAACATGGATTCAAATGTATCTATCCAATCGATCGGCTCAGGTTTTCTTCAGGGGTGTTAAGAGTACTCATGCAAAAGTGTTTGAACTCGGCACACCTCAGGGAGGCGTACTTAGTCCCATGCTATTTAACATCCTAATGCATAGATTACTAGGCGATATACCACTTGAGGGCAGTGACTCCATTATTTGCTATGCCGATGATATTTGCATTAAATCCTCATCCGAGGAGAGAATGCAACAGATCCTTGATGTGCTTTCAGCAAGGGCTACAGAGTGTGGCTTGATAATATCGACTGAAAAAACCAAGGCACTTAACCCTAAAACAATCCCTCTGCCAAGGTTTCACATCAATGACGTTGAGCTAGATCTCTGTCACCAATACAAATATCTCGGGGTGGCTGTTAATGATGCAGAGTTCATACAAAACCTGAAGAAAAGGCTGTGGGAACGTCTGAAGCCACTTAGGACACTTGTCGGCAAAGACCATGGTATTAATGTCAATATTGCTAGACTCTTTTACCTGTCATACATACGGTCGGTCATAGATTATCATGCATTGCACCTAGTATTATACAAGGAATCAGAGTTGGCTAGTTTAGAAATTGTACAAAATGAGGCCATGAGGCTTATTCTCGGCGCCCCTAAGACAACGAGGATTGTGAATATGAGATCAGAACTTAATTTGCCGTCTGTCTATGAAAGAATATTATACATAAACACCACATTTAGCGTCAAAGCAATAAGAGAACCCCTCTATTGTACAGAGTTCCAAAGACAACTAAAACATAGAATAGTGGAGCTAACTTTGAATGGCAACATCGATTCAAATTCAAATCCATGGCAACAAGTAACATGTAAGCACTTGTCTCACCTGAACATATCCATAACTAAGACCCTACATGGACGTTCTGCTCCACCGTGGAAAATGTCGGACCTAAGTGTATTTTATACGACTGCCCCAAAAAAAGACAGTGTCCCCCCTGCTGTACTTAAGCAGTATGCTTTAGCAATTATCAATGAGCACCTTGAAACTATGCCCAATGCGTATGAATGCTACACTGATGGATCCTTGCAGTCTGGGAGTAGAGCAGGATGCGCTTTTGTCGTATATAAAAACAATATTTTGCAGCACCAGGATTGTAGGCGGGTTCATGACTGGGCTAGCACTACGCAAACTGAGTTGGCAGGAATGCTCATAGCCACCGAATTTCTATTAAGTCAAGGCTCAGGAGTCATTTTCTGCGACTCACAGAGTGCTCTCCAGGCATTGAACACACTAGACAAAGGTGCAGGAAATATTGCAAATGACATAAGGATAAATGTGTATCGTGCAAAAGAACGATATACGTTTTGTGTGGATACCATCGCATGTTGGAATCCCCAGGCATGATCATGCTGACCGCCTAGCAAAATCAGCATGTGACAAGCAAAGTGTTGATATAGATCTTGGAGTACCTCTTGCTAGGATTTCACACATAATTAAAACTTCCTTCAAAGAGGACTTGTCTGACTTGATTAATTCTCAACGGCCTGAAAGCTGTAGCAAGAACAAGACAGTGTGATATTGTGACCGCAAGAATCAGGCTGGGATATAGATTGTACTGGCAGGTCAGTACAGCCTGTAATGTTGAAGAAACGAAGTGTAAATTATGCAATGAAGAATATAAGCGAACACTTGTACATTATATCTCAGAGTGCCATGTAATACAGCCTTTCAGACCACCTAGCATGAGGTATGGAGAACTATGTAACTACTTCATATCATCTGATGTCTTGGAAGATATAATTATGTTATATCCTAAATTTGGAATGTAGTATCACATGACCACATATCAAATGTTACATTGCCTTTCCACGCCCAAGCCGTATGCCGGCTTGACAGATGAGTAGATAAATTACTGATCGTTCTTTTCCTTTAAATGATATATTTTAGACCGTAATAATTTTATGATATAGATTTATTCTGTAATACTATTATATAATGCTTTGACCATGTATCAAATGTACTACAGCTTGCCCACGCCTGTGCAGTTAGCCAGGGTGGTAAATAAAGGACTAAACTAAACTATCATCCCGAATCCTAAGGCGCAGTAGAAAGGTTTCACCAAACTCTTAAGAATATGATCAGAACTTACTGCTATGACACAGAAAAAGAGTGGGATGAAGGTATATCCGTGTTACTGTTTGCGGTCAGAGAGTGTGTTCAGGAGTCTTTAGGATTTAGTCCATTCGAACTAGTCTTCGGCCACGAAGTCCGAGGTCCCCTCAGGCTTTTGAGAGAAAAGTGGTTGAGTAGTGAGGGTGACTCAAACATTTTAAAGTACGTGATGGATTTTCGATGTAGACTAACTAAAGCTTGTGAACTGGCGAGAGCAAATCTAAGTGAGGCCCAGAGACGCATGAAGTCGTGGTACGATAAGAATACTAGACCTCGATTTTTCTCCTCAGGGGATAAAGTGCTGGTCTTCTTACCTGTGCCTGGCCCATCGCTAAAAACACGGTACTTTGGTCCTTATGTCGTAGAGAGAAAGATTAGTAACTTAAACTATGTTGTACAAACTCCTGGTAGACGTAAGAAGTCGCGATTGTGTCACATTAATCAGATGAGACCATATTTTGAACGTAATGATTTTCCTATGAGTGAAAATAAGGGTTAAAGTGCAGAAATTCTGGTGACTCAAATTATAGACACTGTGAAAGCATGTAACGGGAAGGATGATGATTCTCTAGATAGTGTGCCTCACTCTAAATTGTGTAACTCAGAAATTTTGAATGACATAACATGTAAGATTAAACATTTGAGAACCTCTGCAAGATGAGTTATGTAGTCTGCTGCATGAGTACTCCCATTTGTTCTCTGATGTCCCAACCAAGACTCATCTTTTATATCATGATATTGATGTAGGTAGTAATCCTCCTGTTAAGCAGCATCCTTATAAGATCAACCCTTTAAAACATAGCCAGTTAAGGGAAGAAATAAGTTACATGTTAGAAAATGGCATTATTGAGCCTAGCATGAGTGAGTGGAGTTCCCCCTGTACATTAGTTCCGAAGGCAGATGGCTCTATGCGTTTCTGTACGGATTTCAGACGTGTGAACGCATTAACTAGAGATGATAGTTATCCTATTCCCAGGATAGACGATTGCATTGATCTCGTGGGTAATGCTAAATTTGTAACCAAAATTGATTTGTTAAAGGGCTATTGGCAGATTCCTCTCACAGAACGTGCGAAACGCATCTCTGCTTTTGTAACACCTGATGGTCTTTATCAGTACTGCGTCCTCCCGTTCGGCCTTCGAACAGCTCCTGCAACTTTCCAGAGGCTAATTAACAGTATAATTGCTGGCATTGATGGGTGTAAGGCCTACCTCGATGATGTTATTATATACGCAAATAGCTGGAAGGATCATGTAACCAAGCTACAGGCGCTGTTTGATAGGCTAACTAAGGCGAACTTGACAATAAACCTCGCCAAAAGTGATTTTGCTCAAGCAAAGGTTACTTACTTAGGCTATACTGTAGGCCAAGGACAAGTTTGCCCTTTGAGTGGTAAGATCGAAGCAATCGATAATTATCCTGTACCAAAACCGAGACGAGAAGTGATGAGATTTCTTGGCATGGCAGGATATTACCGCAGATTCTGTAAGAACTTTTCGGATGTCGTAGCCCCGCTAACAGACTTGCTAAAGAAAAAAGTAAAATTCAAATGGTCGGAATCGTGCGAAGCTGCACTCAAAAAGATAAAGGCAATGCTAGTTTCCTCTCCCATTTCCGTTTCTCCCAATTTCGATAAACCGTTCATTTTGTATGTGGATGCGAGTGACATCGGAGCAGGAGCTGTGCTGTGTCAAGCTGATAGTAAAGGTATTGATCACCCTGTATGTTTCTTTTCAAAGAAATTTGATAAATATCAGAAGAATTATTCAACTGTGGAAAAAGAAACTCTGGGTCTCATTCTAGCACTCAGGCATTTTGAAGTATATGTCTATCCTGCCTTACATCCCCTTAAAGTTTATACAGACCACAATCCCTTGGTTTTCTTATCCAGGATGAGTTTAAAAAAACAGAGAATCATGAGGTGGAGCTTAGAATTGCAGAAGTATAACCTTGATATCCACCATATAAAAGGCAAAGAAAATGTAATTGCTGATGTTCTATGTTTATAAGTTTCAGAAAATGATAGCATGTCAATATTATTTTCGTTGATTCGTGTGTATTAAATGGAGACATAATTAAGCTATAATGTATGTAAAATGTATAATAAAAAAAAAGTGTAATGACTTTTTTTTCTTTTAAGGAGGGAGATGTGATAATGCTGG
>NC_091555.1:25866591-25869091 GCF_042767895.1 Penaeus vannamei
TATATATATATATATATAATATATATATATATATATATATATATATATATATATATATATATATATATATATATATATATATATATATATATATATATATATATATATATATATATATATATATATATATATATATATATATATATATATATATATATATATATATATATATATATATATATATATATATATATATATATATATATATATATATATATATATATATATATATATATATATATATATATATATATATATATATATATATATATATATATATATATATATATATATATATATATATATATATATATATATATATATATATATATATATATATATATATATATATATATATATATATATATATATATATATATATATATATATATATATATATATATATATATATATATATATATATATATATATATATATATATATATATATATATATATATATATATATATATATATATATATATATATATATATATATATATATATATATATATATATATATATATATATATATATATATATATATATATATATATATATATATATATATATATATATATATATATATATATATATATATATATATATATATATATATATATATATATATATATATATATATATATATATATATATATATATATATATATATATATATATATATATATATATATATATATATATATATATATATATATATATATATATATATATATATATATATATATATATATATATATATATATATATATATATATATATATATATATATATATATATATATATATATATATATATATATATATATATATATATATATATATATATATATATATATATATATATATATATATATATATATATATATATATATATATATATATATATATATATATATATATATATATATATATATATATATATATATATATATATATATATATATATATATATATATATATATATATATATATATATATATATATATATATATATATATATATATATATATATATATATATATATATATATATATATATATATATATATATATATATATATATATATATATATATATATATATATATATATATATATATATATATATATATATATATATATATATATATATATATATATATATATATATATATATATATATATATATATATATATATATATATATATATATATATATATATATATATATATATATATATATATATATATATATATATATATATATATATATATATATATATATATATATATATATATATATATATATATATATATATATATATATATATATATATATATATATATATATATATATATATATATATATATATATATATATATATATATATATATATATATATATATATATATATATATATATATATATATATATATATATATATATATATATATATATATATATATATATATATATATATATATATATATATATATATATATATATATATATATATATATATATATATATATATATATATATATATATATATATATATATATATATATATATATATATATATATATATATATATATATATATATATATATATATATATATATATATATATATATATATATATATATATATATATATATATATATATATATATATATATATATATATATATATATATATATATATATATATATATATATATATATATATATATATATATATATATATATATATATATATATATATATATATATATATATATATATATATATATATATATATATATATATATATATATATATATATATATATATATATATATATATATATATATATATATATATATATATATATATATATATATATATATATATATATATATATATATATATATATATATATATATATATATATATATATATATATATATATATATATATATATATATATATATATATATATATATATATATATATATATATATATATATATATATATATATATATATATATATATATATATATATATATATATATATATATATATATATATATATATATGTATATATGTATATATGTATGGATATATATATATATATATATATATATATATATATATATATATATATATATATATATATATATATATATATATATATATATATATATATATATATATATATATATATATATATATGTATGGATATATATACATATACGTATATATGTATATATATATATATATATATATATATATTTATATATATATATTCATATGTATATATATACATATATATATATATATATATATACATATATATATATATATATATATATACATATATATATATATATATATATATATATATATATATGAACCGTATTCATGTGGAGGACTAGCCCATGGGGAAGGTGTTCGCCCTCGAGTTCGTTCCGGAGTTCATAGAGTCGATGTTGAAGGGTCCTAATGGCCTCCACAATGA
>NC_091555.1:25873221-25878221 GCF_042767895.1 Penaeus vannamei
GAATACTAATAAAAAATAAAAAAGACAGCGAAAAATAATATCTATATACAAATATGTGATAAAATAAAGAGAAAGAGACAGAGGACGAGTGAGTGAGACTCTGTGTATGTGTGTGTGTGCGTGCGTGTGTGTGTGTGTGTGTGTGTGTGGGTAAGAGGTAGAGAGGGAGAGCAGGAGAGAGAGGAGGGGAGGCAGGGAAGGAGGGAGAGGGGAGGGAGGCAGGGAAGGAGGGAGAAGGGAGGGAGGCAGGGAAGGAGGGAGAGGAGAGGGAGGCATGGAAGGAGGGAGGGAGAGAGGGAGAGAGGGAGAGAGAGAGAGGGAGAGAGGGAGAGAGGGAGAGATGGAGAGATGGAGAGATGGAGAGATGGAGAGATGGAGAGATGGAGAGAGAGAGAGAGAGAGAGAGAGAGAGAGAGAGAGAGAGAGAGAGAGAGAGAGAGAGGGAGAGAGAGAGAGAGAGAGAGAGAGAGAGAGAGAGAGACTCACACACACACACACACACACAGATAGAGAGAGAAGGAGGGAGGGAGAGAGAGAGAGAGAGAGAGAGAGAGAGAGAGAGAGAGAGAGAGAGAGAGAGAGAGAGAGAGAGAGAGAGAGAGAGAGAGAGAGAGAGAGAGAGAGATTGAGAGAGAGAGAGAGAGAGAGAGAGAGAGAGAGAGAGAGAGAGAGAGAGAGAGAGAGAGAGAGAGAGAGAGAGAGAATGACACACACACACACACACACACACACACACACACACATATATATATATATATATATATATATATATATATATATATATATATATATATATATATATATATATAGAGAGAGAGAGAGAGAGAGAGAGAGAGAGAGAGAGAGAGAGAGAGAGAGAGAGAGAGAGAGAGAGAGAGATAAATAGATAGATAGATAGATAGATGGATAGACAGATAGAGAGAGCGACAATACACACACACGGCATTCGAGCGACAACAAAATACGATTTTTGTGAACTCCCCAGTCCTTGCCGTATTGTGTCGCCTGACATACATTTGTATGAATTGCTAAGGAAGGTGTTCTGAATAATCAAAACACGCAAGGGAAAAGGCATAAGAGGATATATATATATATATATATATATATATATATATATATATATATATATATATATATATATATATATATATATTATTCTACGGTATCCTAGCCGTTATTTCGGCATTCCTGCACCGCCGTATTTACATCCAGCCGTGGCAAACGACTTTGCAAACTACCTGTCAAGCGCTAGTTTGACCAGCAAATTGTCAGTGCAGACCTCCACCACTACCACCTCTCCTCCCCCCAAGGGACCCCACGATCTCTGCACTACGCGTTTTTACTTTTCTCATATCTTATGACTCGTGTCATAATTTTCTTTTGTCTTTTCTCTTAATCTTTTCTCACCCACCCACTCTCTAACTTGCGTGTGATACAGCTCTCGGGGAATCCGCAGGGACAGTGCCCTGGGTGAATTAACACCGGTCGGCCCCCCTTAGCATGCCATACGCCCCCTTCCCCCACGCCCCAGAATAACTCTCCGCCACGATCTCGATGACATCCGGGACCTCCGCCACCAACGCCCGTAAGAAAATAAAGCCGATCGAAGGCATCGGAGGGCATACACCGACTCATTTCTGCTCTCATTTCTCCTGCGTGTGTGAAAAGTCCACCAAAAAGAGCGAAATTGTATACTGCTCTCCCGACTGCTCCAACATCTGCCACCACTTCACTGCTCGCAGGAGCAACATCTATGGGATCTGGAAGGGATAAATCAGTGTGATAGTCATCGACGAGGATCACGCCTCTCTCTCTCGGACAAGACGACAAATCAAGAGGATTATATAACGATAACCCAGACACAGCAGGCTACTATAACAAAGTCAAACAGCTCTCGGTATTCGTGGACGGCAGCCTCTCTCTGGCTGACCTTCATGATACTATCCATTCTGCTAAGGAGCTTATTGCAGACTGCTCTACTCCAGTGCAATCGAAGGCTGTAACTGCAAAGCCCGACTCAGCAAGATCCAACACTTCAGGATTGGTGGGATCATACTCCCACCGGTAAAAAGAATCCTGCTCGAAGTGCACAGTTGCCTCCTCTTCCCAGGAGTTCAGGGACGGGACGGGAGACTCGTCAACAGATCCAGGAAGAAGAGCGCAGCAAAAGAGAAGACCTGGGCCTCCCGTGTGTTCACACTGCAAACGGCGAGGACATAACGAACGGGACTGCCGTAGCAAGGCCTGCGGCTTTTGCAAGGCAAGAGGTCACACTCTCAACAGTTGCAGGTGGTAGGCCTCGGCAGATAAGGCCGAACTGCTCGAAAGAGAGCTGAAGACTTTCTTGTCAGAATATCGAAGCTCTCAAACGCAGTTCACCCTCAGCCTCTACTCCCATCTCCGCCGCTTCAACAGCGATACTTCTTTCCACCCCGACACTGGGCCACTCATCAACTTGCTGTTCCTTCTCGGACACACCCTAACTTTAATAGCCACCAAGGGGCAGTGTATTAAATAGCATCACTCATTCATACCCCTCAAAATAACAGCCACAGACACCTCTCAGTTCCGCCTGCTAATGTCAGAGGTTTTGAACCAATATTCGTGAGCTGACTCACGTGACCCTCAACGTCAGTGCCGACACCACTGAATGCAGAGGTAGAACCTGCTTTTGGCAAGATACGAGGCTATTCACAGTGACAAAGAAGAGACAGGATGGGAAAGAACTTTGGAGGTGTGGCTGTATGCTACAAAGAGAATCTACAGATTCAGTTGCTAACAGTTGACTTACCAGCTATGGAAGCTATTTTTTTGAAGGTCATGCTTAAATCAAATGAGTCCCTGCTACTTTGCGCTCATTACAGACCGCAATGGCAAGGCAGGACTTCGATAGACGCTAACAAAAAACTTAGACGCCCTTCAGACTCGCAACAACTGTCAGCACCTCTTAATAGTTGGGGATTTTAATCACCATCTCATTTAGTCAGCATACGAAGACCTCTCAGTTCATGGGCTGACAGATTACATGGATTTCCCGACACACATCCTTGGTAGGTCTCTAGATCCTGTTATAACAGATCTGACTGAAGACTTCATCTCCTGCTCAACGCTCGGCATAATAGGAACGTCAGATCACCTTGCAGTTATGTCACACCTTTGCCTTACACCTGCAGCTGACGAAATTAGACAAAGAAAAATATGGCTTTGGTACCATGCAGACTGGCTTGATATGAAGGTAAAAATTCAGGCACAAGACGGGGATGCTTTTCTGGTGGGGAACACAAATGACAAAGTATCACCAGCCTCCTCGCCGAGATGCAGGAGAAATACGTCTCTTCGCGGACATACATCACAAAACCAGGGGATCAAGCCTGGTTTGGCTACAGATGCTATCAAGTGTCCAAAAACAAATACAGATTGTGGCAAAAATACGAAGCCAATCCGACAAGACATAATAAGAATCGAATAAAAATGCTTGCAAAGAAATGATAGTCACATGCAAATGGGCTTGCAACAGATGGCAAGCGGAAATGAAAAGGAAACTAACAACTCTGGGAGCAGGCAGCAAGGAGTGGTGGTCACTCATCAAGGAGCACCAAGGGGAAACCCGAGAATCCACAATACCTCCACTAACCAAGCCCGACGGAACAACTGCTTCAAGTAATCGGGAAAAAGCTGACCTTCTGGGAAGCTTGTTTAGTCAAAAAATGACAGTGACAGATGCAAACAGAACACCTCCAGAGATACCAACTCCCTGGTCTTCAAATCTGTGACACCAGAGCAAAAGAGATCCTCCAGAATTTAAATACAAAGAAAACACCAAGATCAGATGACAGCACCAGGATCAGCCCACACACGCTCCGCAGGTGTGCAGCCGAGTTATCCCAGCTGTTAATATCCATCTTCCAGTCATGCATCGAAGAAAGTTGCTGGCCCACCATCTGGAAGGAAGCAAGAGTGATTCCTCTGCCTAAGGAACAGTCAAAAACAAATCCAGAAAAATACCGGCCCATCTCCCTCCTGCCATGTAAAATTTTTTAAAAAGGCACATGAAAAGATGATTGCTGAACAGTTCATGGAATACCTGGAAAACCACAATCTTATATCCATCAGACAGTTTGGTTTTTGTTCCTCCGATCGACTGTTGACCTTCTACTCCTGACTAAAAAGTAATAGGATGATCTGGACGCCAGTCAAGATACTCTGGTAATCGTCCTCGACATCACCGGCACCTTCGACCGAGTGTGGCACAGAGTGTGGTTCCTCGATAAACTACAAGCAAGAGACATAAGCAGCAACCTATTGCGGCTCTTTGGTGATTAACTCAGTGGAAGAGCACTGCGAGTAGTCATTGGTGGCCAGTCATCCCACAAGTACCCGATACAAGCGTCGGTACCACAGGGATCTGTACGTGGGCCAGTCCTATGGAACATAAATGATATGCTTAGTGAACATCCCGAAATCTCAGCGTATGATGATGACTGCACCCTTTCTATTTCAGAACGGGATCACAATGGCAAGAAAATTTCCCCGCTAACAAGACCCAGGCAATGGTTATATCCCCGTCTCCAGCTACATCGGACGCCATGAAGGAAAAGATCATAATGAATAACACCGCTCTTCCACCCGAGGAATTCATCTCAATCTTTGGTGTGGACATAGACAACGAGCTCAGATTTAACACGTCACAAGGATCTGTAAAACAGCTTCTCTGAAGGTGACAGGTCTCCGACGTATATCTTACCTCCTGAATCCTCAAGGAATTCTCGCGCTGTACAAGTCCCAGATCAGACCACATCTAGAATATACCTCGTTGGCCTGGTCTTCTACTGCGCCCACCAACCTCAACAGGCTGGATAAGATAGAAAGACGGGCTCTCAGGCTTATCCAGGAAGCCAGCAACCCTTGTCACATCGACTCGCTGGAACATCGCCACGATGTCGGGGCTCTCACGGTGCTCCACAAGGCTCAGGTGCAGCAGGTGCCTCATTTATCCAGCC
>NC_091555.1:25895721-25918221 GCF_042767895.1 Penaeus vannamei
TGCTTGTTTGTTTGTTTATATGTGAGTGTGTATGAGTTTGTTTGTTTGATCGTGCGCTGTAGGTAAACATGTCTATTTGTTTCTTTTTATCTCTGTAAGCCACTGAAACCAATTGAATTCTTAATCTGTAACGACAAACAAGCCACATTTACCATTCACGAAAGGTGGAACGGGTTTCGCTCTAGCCACTCGTTTATTGGGTCACTTTATTTCAGTGACACTTAAAGGAAAGGGAATTTTAATCAGCAGTAATAACTCGATTAAAAGGTGTCAAATTAACAAGCCGATAGATCATCCTCTTTATCGCACTCCTTTTACAGCGACGGCTACTCCCGTTGCAGCTGTAGAACCGTCCATCGCCGACAATAAAAGCTACCGCTGCGGCCGCCGGGAGAAGATTTCAAACTTTGTCTTTGGTATTTGTATGATCATTTTCTGTAGCTAGGTTAAACTCTACTCTTACCACTTTATATTCTTCATAGATTTCATGGGAATTTGATCTTTTGGTAAGATGAGGATGATGGATTAGTTACAATAGAAGAGGATGATGATGAAGTAAAAGAAGGAGAAGATTATGAAAATGAAGAAGGAATGAAAGTAGAAGAAGAGGGAGAAGTGAAAGACAAAATGGAAGAAGATGGAGTAAAATAACAGCAAAGCGCAATAGAAGATGATGTGGACATGTAAAGTTGAGGAGTGGAAGAAGAAAATAGAAGAAAGGGAGAACTAGTAAGAGAAAGCGAAAAAAAACAAAGAAAAATAGAAAAAAGAAGATAAAAATATGGAGAAAAAAAAGAATAGAAGAAAAATATAAAGAGGAAGTACTAGAAGAAACAACAAACCAACAAGGCGAAAAAGAAAATGAAGTATAAGCTATAGACTTTTTTATGAATAATTCACATGTATATCGGGCAATCGGTAAGTCCTTGCGTTATTTAGAGCATGGTTGGTTATCCAGCTATTCTCCTTCTTTCTTTCTTTCCTTCTTCGTTTGCTTTTGGTTTGTTTCATTTTATTTCTTTCCTTCTATGTTTGCTTATTTCTCTCTTTCTTTCCTTCTTTGTTTGCTTATTTCTCGGTTTTTTCCTCGTTTATTTATTTATTTATTACCTTCCTTCTTTGTTTCTTTCTTTCTTTCCCTTCTTTCTTCTTTGCTTTCTTTTTGTTATTTTGTTTCTCTTTTCCATTCCTTCCTTTCTTGTTTGTTTGTTTCTTACATGGTTGTTGGTAAATAGTTGCCTAAATATAAGATGTATACTAATAAAAAAGACAGATGGATGGAAAAGTGATAGATAAATAGATAGATAGACTATTATATAGCTACCTAGACAGACAGTCATATAGCAAGCTAGCTCGCCAGACAGACAGGCAGACTGACAAACAAACAGACAAACAGGCAGACAGACAGACAAATAAACCAGGCTTCATATTTTCGTCTTTATCTTCTTTAATTCTAATAGTCTCGCTTTACCTTGCAAAACTTTGAAGTTTGGTCTTTTTCAAACATTTTCTTTGTTCTCATCATATGCGTTTCGTTATCTACGAAGCGAGAGCCTTACCCTTCTTGATTATTTCTCCTCTCCTCTCTTCCTTCTCCTTTTTGTTCTAATCGTCATCTTGTTTTCTTCTTTGTTGTTTCAGTATTATCACTACCGTCTTTTCTTTTTTTTCTTCTTCTTCTTCCTTTCCTGTTCTTTATCATGAGGATCATCGCTTAGTTTTTCATCATCACCATCGTCATCATTGTCATCATCTTTTTTATCGTTATCCCTATCACCATTCATATCATAATATTTTTTCTTTCCTTTCACCACTATCATCCCCATCATCCTCTCCCCCTCCGTTTTGACAAGCTGCCACTCTCCTCTCTCTCTCCTTCCAAAGCGCCAAGGAAATAAATATCTTTTTTTTACCGACTTCTTTGGAGCTAGTCCAAGAATTCGGGGCTTCTCTCCCCTGGCTCTTTCAAACTCAATTTCAACTTATACAAGTATCCCGCAGAGTTGCAATCGAATTCTTGGAGGCGGCGGCCATCTTGAATAAAATGAAACTTCGGTCCCAGGTAAACAGCACATGGACACCACTTTGCCTTGTGGTGTTGGCAGCCATTCTGGTGGGGTCGTAGTAGGCATACTTTTTTACCATTATTAAAAAAAAAGGAATGGGTGCATTTTTTCATAGTGCATTGTCTATATATATTCCAATAAAGTTATCCGAGGGGTATTACAGGGAGAAAAGTGGATGCTAACAAGCGTTGATAAAATAGAGGAAGAGACACAATATGATGAGAATAGTGTTTAGGTCATGCTAGTTAGAGTGACGAAAATGCTATTAAAAGTGGGGAGCCTCGAGATAAGAAATAATAAAAATATAAGAAGGAAAAAAATAAAGGAGAAAGGAGATTGATAAAGAAGGAAAGAGATAAATAGATAGATAGAGAGAGAGAGAGAGAACAATACATTGCAGATGTAGAGGTGTGAGATATGGGTGGAAAGAGGAAGCAACAATAAGGAAGAAGAGAGACAGGATAGTAGTAAGGTAGAAAGGAAAGGGTGAAGAAGGGGAAAGGGAAAAGAGAGCAGCGAGAAAGAAAGAAACGTGGAGAGAAACGAGAGAAAATAAGAAAATTAGATGAGACTGGAAGAAGAAATAAGAGAAAGGGGAAAAACAGACGAATTGATGTAAAGTAAAATTAGAAAAAAAAAAAAAAAACAGAAAATTCGTTGAACAGGAAGAGAGGAGGTGTCTGTTTGTGTGTGTGCGTATGTGTGTGTGTGTGTGGGGGGGGGGAGACTTGCGACAAAGTGAGTTTAAAAAATTCTTAGTTAAACAGGTATTGATATGGCGGAAATTGACTCGGAAGCCACGTACCCCCACCCCCTCCCTACAAACGATAGAAAAGAGGAAAATAAAGAAAATGAGACTTGTGATATTTTGTAGAAAAAAAAGAAAGAAAAAAGAAGCATGAGTGAAAAAGATGCTTATCGTGATAATGATAAGAAGAAGAAAGCGAAGGAGAAGATGACGAAAAAGTCTCAGAAAAGTACAAACCGAAGTAGTGGAAGGAATAGAATGAAGATAAAGGTAATGATGATAACTATAATTATAATAAGAATGGTAATAATAGCAATTAGGATAATAACAATGACAATATTAATAAAAGTGATGATAATGATATTGATGACAATGATAATAAAAGTTGCAATAATAAAAGTATCAATCATGATGATCAAAATGGTGATGATGATGATGATGATAACATGATAATTAAAAGGATTATGATAATAGTAATAATAATGATAATAATGATAATAATGAGAATGACAATAATGAAATTAATGATGATAATGATAATGATAATAATAATGATAATAACAATAATAACATTAAAAATAATGAAAATTATAATGATAATGATAATGATTATGAAAATGATAACAATAACAATTATGATAAAAATAATGATAACAACAATAATAATATCAATAATAACAACAATGATGATAATAATGATGATAATGGAAATAACAGTAATAACAACAATAATAATGATAAAAAGGAAATCATAATAATGAAAAGAACAATATTGATACTACTGTCACTGATACTACTAATACTTCTAATAATAATGATAATGATGATAAAGATAATAATGGTGAAAATACAATTAATTAGAATTATTGACAATGATAATAATAATGATAATAATAATGATAATAATAATAATAATAATAATGATAATAATAATAATAATAATAATAATAATGATAATAATGATAATAATAATAATAATAATAATAATAATAATAATAATAATAATAATAATGATAATAATAATAATAATAATAATAATAATAATAATAATAATAATAATAATAATAATAAAAATAAATAAATAAATAATAATAACAATAATAATAATAATAATAATAATAATAATAATAATAATAATAATAATAATAATAATAATAATAATAATAATAATAATGATAATAATGATAACAACGACGGTAATGATGATAATGATGATAATAATAATAATGATGATAATAATGATAGTGATACTACTACAACTACTAATAATATCAATAATATTGATCATAATTATAATATTTTTTATAATAATAATGGTAATGACAATTATAATAATGATAACAGAAGAACTACAATGTCAGCAACAGCAATAATAATAATGATGATGATAATAATAATGATAATAACAGTAGTAGTCGTAGCAATGATAGTAATGCTAATAAGGATAACAAGGTTAAAGATAAAGATAATAACAATAATGATAACAATAATGATAATAATGATAAAAATAATAGAAACAAAGATGAAAAACGAAAATAAAGAATGATAGTGATGATAACTATAACAGTCTTAGTAGTGGCAATACCGATTTCAGACAGATAATCATTACAACAAAAGACATGCGAATACTCATGATCACAATAATGATACTAACATCAGTGCAACTGACAGCAATGCTAATATTACTGCTACTACCAATATCGATAATGATATCAATAATTAATATAATTAGAAACAATGTTGGCAACAAAATTGAAATTGGGAATTAGAACAATAATGATAACAACAATAATAACAACAAAAGAGCGTTACACCGATAAACGAAAGAAAAACAAACTCTAATAATGCCGTGTTTTATCCTTACATTACTTTCCCTTTGCTCGCCGTCACCCCAATATGTCGCGCCCACTCACCCCGTCCCGCCCACGTAAAATTCTCTCATTTTTAGCAATTAATCACTTCGACCTTCTGAAAAATTAAAGTTTGTATGTCTCCATGGGGAAAGCTGGCACCGTCTTCAACATATCTGTAAGGTTCATTTTGTCGTGTTTCCCTTAAGTGAAAACGTACTTATGGGAAGCGTTATGGGTTTAATTTATCTTTCTTTTGTCTGTTTTTCTTCTATTAATTCTTTTAACTCCTTTTTCATTCCATCTTATTTTCTTTATTTACATCATCCCTCTCCTATCTCCTCCCCCCGTACCTTCCTCCCCTTAGCCCCACCCCTCCTCCTCCTCCTCCCCCTTCCTCTATCTCTAATTCCTATTCTCATCCTCCTACTCCCTTCCCTTGCCCCATACCCTTCCCCCTCCTCCTGTCCTATCCTTTTTCTCCCCACCCTTATCATTCCTCCCCTCCTTTCCCCATGCCCCCATCCGACCTCCATCCCTCCCACCCCCTACTTCCTTCCCTCCTCATCCGTCCACCCTCACCCCTCACCCCACCCTTTTCCTCCCCACCACACCTCATCTAACCTCCCCTCCTAACCCCCAATCACTACCTCCTTCCCTCTACCCTCACTCCCTCCCATTTTCCCTCTCCATCCCCTCTCCACCCTCCCTCCCTTCCCCTTGCCCCCTCTCTTTCCCCGTCACCGATAATGGGTGTCAATTACTTAATACATCCATCACATAAGGAGAGTTAAGTGTACAACTTTCTTGCGCCCCGCCCCCAATCTTCTCCGAATCAATGGGTTAGTGGGATCGGAATACCCCCCCCCCCCCCTTATTAAATGTCATCGAGATGTCCCTTACCCCGTACCCCATTATTCACCGATACGAGAAGCTTCAATTCCTAAATTCCCTCACAGGTCATTAAAAAAAGGGATGGGGAGGGGGGGAAGGAAAGGGGGGAAATAGGTCCAGATCTTCCCATTATTTGCTAATGGGTGAGGAAAAAGAGGTGGATAAAGAGGAAGCTCAGAAGTATGAGGAGGAAGAGGATGGAATAGGAAAAGGAGAGTAGGAGGATAAGGAGGGGGAAGAGGAGAAAAGGGGAGAATGAGAAAGAAGGTGAGAATGATGATGGCAAGAAGAAAGAAAAGGAATGGAAAAAGGAATAAATGAATGAGGAGGGGGAGAAGGAAGAGGAGGACAAAGACGATGAGAAAGAGGAGGAGAAAACGGATAAGGAGAAAGAGAAAGAGGAGGAGAGGAAGACTGAGAAGGAGCAGAGAGAGGAAGAGAAGGAGAAGGAATAGGAGGAAGAGGAGGAAAAGAATGAGTCCTAGATGATATTCTGAATCGGTGAAGACGATAAATATTCACGAATATCGAAAGCCTGATATAAATACGAAGCGAAGGCGGAAAATTTAGTCTGAGACAATTTTCCGCTTCCTGCGTGCCCCCTCCCCCCCCATCTCTCTCTGTCTCTCATCTCTCTCTCTCTCTCTCCCTGTCTCTGCTTCTCATCTCTCTCTCTCCCTGTCTCTGTCTCTCATCTCTCTCTCTCTCTCTCTCTGTCATTGTGTCTCTTTGTGTCTCTCTCTCTTTGTGTGTGTGTGTCTGCGTTTGTGTGTGCGTATCTGTTTCTGTCTGTCTGTCTCTCTCTATCTCTCACTACCTCTCCCTCTTTCCCACGCTTTCTCCCTACATCTGTCTGTCTTTCTCTTTGTGTCTCTGTTTATCTTTCTCTTTCTCTCTCGTTCTGTCTCTGTCTCTCAGTATGTCTGTCTCTTTTAGTCTCTGTTTCTCTCTCTCTCTCTCTTTCTCTGTATGTCTCTCTCTCTCTCTCTGTCTGCCTGTCTCTTTCTCTCTCTCTCTTACCCCCTCTCCCTTCGTCCCTTCCTCACTCTCTCTGTATCTCAGTCTGTTTCCCTCTCTCTCTCTCTCTCTCTCTCTCTCCCTCTCTGTCTCTCTCTCTCTCTCTCTCTCTCTCTCTCTCTGTCTCTCTCTCTCTCTCTCTCTCTCTCTCTCTCCATCCCCCCCTCTCTCTCTCTCACTTTTTTTATACTGGGGAATCATGTATCTTCCTCCTATTATCAGGTTAAAGAAGTATCATTAAAATATCAGCTATTTTATAAACTTTTTAAAGACTTTATTGCTTAGGCAATGAAATATCACTGTAGATTAGGTGATTAATCTATGCACAATTCCTTTGAAGTTTTGAATGGAACAATTTGACTTAACATACACAGTAATGCCTAAGCTATTCCACATCTGAACATATCTATAAGTAAAGTATCTTTGAAATGCTGAGGTGTTGGCGTTTGGAGGCTGCAGAGCCGAGGGGTTGCGAGTCCGATCCCGGGTCGCAGGGCCATCCTGACGGAGTTCTTGCTTGAGGGGTGCCAAATGCTCTATGTTGAGACTCTGCGCCTTGTAGAGAGGACTGTGAGGCCCGCTACGTCCCGTCGGTGTTGAAGGCTATCTAATATGGGGTTTTCGGTGCGCAGGAGTCGATAGATCATCTTCGCGCGAGCTTCCACTTAATCTAGTAGGCTAAGGTGCGTTTGTCCTGCGCCATTCCAGGCTAAACAGGCATATACCATCACCGAGCGAACTCGAGACTTGTGCAACTGGAAGGCAGCATCTGCTGTTAGTAGGTGAAGTATCCGCCTGAGGCCACTCCGTTTTTGCGATGCTTTGCTTGCCAAGGTTTCGATATGTTGTTTGAAGGTAAGTTTGTAATCGAATTTGACCCCGAGAATGTTGATAGTCTTCCTCGTTTAGTAGACGTCCGTCCATGCAGAGGGTAGTCGTTTTTGTTCTTCGGTAATTTCGTTTTGATATGATTGGCTCTTGGTAGCAGCGAAATGAACTTTCCATTACCCCTCATTTAGTTGTTAATTGATGATCCACTGAAGTCTTTCGGAGTTTTCCTGAGTATGCTCATTTGCATAACTGATGTGGATAGTGAGATCATCAGCATATGCGATTGCCTCAGGTATGAGATGAAGGAGGTCATCAAAGTAAATGTTCTACATCACAGGGCCTAAGAGGCTTCCTTGAGGGACTCCTGCTTCGATGGAATATGATCTTAATTCTGATCTCTGAAGAACTACTGAGAGACTTTTTTTGTGAGATAATCACTTTGTTGTCCTTCTATGCCAAGGCTCTTGAGCTTTGCAATAAGGCCTTTATGCCATACCGAATCAAAAGCTCCAGAGATCAAGGGCTACGACTCTTGTATTTCTCCCATTGTCGAGGCGTTCGGCCCATTTGTGAGACAAGAAGAGATCGGATGCTATTTACATTTGGTGAATCCAAATTGTCTCTTCGAAAGTAGGCTACTGTTTTCTAGATGATTTTTAGTTGATTTTTTTTTTTTTTTTTTTTTTTCAAAAGCTTTTGCAGTGATGGATAGAAGAGATATTGGACGGAAATTTCTACGGTTTGTCTTAGATTTTTTTGTGCACTGGTACAACACGTGCTTTTTTTTCCATAATATTGGCCATTGTCCTCTAGCCAGACACATCATGTATAGATGCGTAAATATTGGTGCTAGTTCTGCAGCACATTGTCGCAGAAAATATGGACTTATTCCGTCAGGGCCAATGGCTTTTGTGACATCAAGAGTAGAGAGAACTTTATAGACTTCCCATTCCTTTATTAAAAAGTTAGAAATCCTCTTGTTTGTCACTAGTTCCTTCTACTGACATTTTAGTTGAAAAATGTTGAGCAAGTGTTTCAGCTCTTTCTTGGGAGCTAGTAGCAATCTCGTGTGAGAGGAGGAATCATATCTTCACGAGATAAGCCCTGTAGATCTTTTAATATTGTCCACCATTGCTTAGATCCCACACTCCCGTTCTGGAGTCTGGTCTTCAGGGCCATGGCCCATCTCTCTCTTTCTCTCTCAGTTGTTGGTCTTGCATGCTTCATTGTGCAATATTCTATTATAATTTGAGGGTAATATTTTGAACCTTTTCCAAGCCTTGTACTTCTCGATTGTAGCTCTCCTACATTCAGGACCGAACCATGGGGGACACTGGGTCATCGAGTGTAGTAGAATGTGGTACATGACGTTATTGTAAGTCAAGGATGATATTTATCAGATTTTATTTCTTCCCAGTTTGCCTTTACCCATTGCCAAAGAACTCTGCCATTTTTGTTTTCAATGCTGGGTTCAATGACAAAACGGGAGAAAATAGCATGGTGATCTGGAGATCCCACAGTGCTAAGTGGTTTACAGAATTCCAGATCTGGTATATCTGATATCCCTAGGTCCAGAGATGATCCTGACAGATGAGTAGGGAATGTGACGTGGTTATCGAGTTCATGCATCATGTAATTGTCCAGATTTGTTGACCGTAAATATATTGGGTAACTTGTCATTGTGGACAATATAGCACACCAAGAAGTATTGAGAGGTTGCTTCGAATTATGATTTTGAAGAACATAAGCTCGACATCTTGTGGGATGTTCAGATGGAGATGCTGTACATGTAGTTCTTTCTTGAAGCATACTGCTACACCTCCCTTTTGATTAATGGAACGGTTTTTCCTCTCACACTGGTTGTATCATGAAATTCTGCACTCTCCTTTAATGACTGTGCTGTCAAGGAAAGTCTCCGTGCAGGCAATTATATTGACTCTGTGTCTGTGCCATAATTACTAGCTCACTTACATTTGTGCGAAGCCCACAGACATTAGAAGAGAGGATTGTTAAAGTTGGTTGCTGGGATGGCATATTGTGGTTGCTAATTAATCACATATGGGATATGGGGCCCTCTGGCTGGTTGGAGGTATGGATGTTGTGCTGCTACTGGAGAAGAAACAGCAGTATTGCTTAGTATGAATTTCAGTAGGGCTGCCGTTGGATTTGCTTGCTGAGAGTATAGATGTGAAGAATGCTCTCTGTTTTTCCTCCGTGATTCGGGATCGACACTTTAATTGGGTATGGCTGCTCTTTCCACAAAGCTTGCTCTTTATTCTAGAGCGGCAATCTTCAGGTGTGTGGACCCTTTTGTGGCATATGCTACACGGCATAACTCTTAGGGGTTTAGCTGTTTGTTGGTTTTTTGGGTTTGGCCACCGACTGCCAGCCCTCCTTGGTCGTTCAGCAGTTTGGTACCCTATTCAGCATTAATTCTCTCTGGGATGGCACTAGATGCAATGCTCCTTTTCTCCTGTTCCTGACAGCTGTTTACAGTTGCTGTCAAAGTATCAATGAAATCCAGTGACCTTACAAAGGTATCTCTAGTGGTAGCAATATTATCACAGACTCGCTTTAGTTCCCTTGCAATATTTATTGCTTCAGGTGTGTGTGTGTGTGTGTGTGTGTATCTCTGTCTCTCACTCCCTCCCTCCCGCTGTCTCTCTCTCTCTCTCTGTTTCTGTCTCAGTCTTTGTATCTATGGCTGTTTCTCTCTCTGTCTCACTCCCTCTCTCTCTCTCTCTCTTTCTATCTGTCTCTGTGTCTCAGTCTGTCTCCCTGTCTCTCTCTCTCTTTATGTCTGTCTCTGTCTCTCAGTCTCTCTCTCTCTCTTTCTCTATCTGAGGAACGAGGGTTAGCTACCCACTTCTCCAACGTTAGGGACTCCCGACCCACTCTTCAACGCTAAAGGACAGTTGACCAGGGGTTACCGCTTGACCCAGAAGACCCCTTGGGGCCCTTCCCACGTGCGCCCTTGGTCTCCCTTTTGCACGAGACAGCCACGCCACGCTACCACCTCTACAGAATAAACAGCCAAACCAGAGTCTCAGTACCCACCAAAGACAGGGAAAACAAAACCTGACACTCTCTATCTCTGTCTCTCAGTTTGTCTGTCTCTTTGAGTCTCTCTGTCTCTATTAGATTTAATAATAACTAACAGACCAGATCTCATTCTCCATTCCGATGTCATCCCGTGCCACGTTACTAATCATGGACTTATCACGATGACGTTAAATATCAAGTAAATAAAGAGACCACCAGTAATAAAAACTTTTCACGATTTCAAACACTATGACCCTCAGTCTTTCCGCGAGCCTATCTTGTCTAAAGAAATGAATCTATTAAATATTCCATCGACAGATAATGTAAACAAACAAGTAACTATTCTCACGGAAGTTATTAATATCAGCATTGATGCGCTGGCTCCCTACGTAACACGAATCGTCAGACGTCCCCCTGCTCCATGGATAAATGACATCAAGAGAGCCATTTGCGATAGAAATGAAGCCCACCAAGCTCTTAAAAGTAACAGACTTGAAGCTGCCTTTCAAGTAGATTATAAAGTAAAAAAGAAAAATGTCAAAATGTTAATTCAATCTGCTAAAAGAAATTATTTCAGAAATAAATTTACCGAGTATGAGAACAACTCTGATAAGACATGGAAAATTGTTGAAACACTAGTGCCTCAAAACAAACAGCTCACTAGTTAGTGTGCAGGTCCTACACAAAACACTGAACATTTTAATGACTTCTTTTCAAAAATTGGAAAACTAACTTATGAACAAACAACTGCTTCTACATTACAACGAAACACAGATAGGGCAATGTTTACAACTAATTTTTTCAGACCACAACCAGTGGACGTAGAAACAATAATCGTAGTAATAAAACACCTTCGCGAAACAAATGCTGTAGGAGCAGACGGTATTGCTTTGCGTTTTATCAGAGATAGTCTACCCGGAATTGCACACTATTTGACGGTCATTATTAACACCTCTCTGGTCACTGGTGTCTTTCCGTCACTTTGGAAACATGGTATAGTAACACCAATTTTCAAGTCGGGGGATATAGACGATGTGAATAATTATCGCCCTATCACTATACTCCCTATATTATCTAAAGTTCTTGAAAAAATTGTAGCAAATCAATTAACGAGTTTCCTGGAGGCCAATAACTTATTATCGAAAACGCAATATGGTTTCAGAAATAAGTTATCTACTGAAACAGCTTTACTACAAATTACTGATGAGATCTATAATAACATAATAACAGGTAAATTTGCTCACATTATGTGACCTTTCTAAGGCTTTTGATAGTGTTAACCATGAAATTCTCCTCAACAAATTAGTAATTCATAAAATTGATACCTTTTGGTTTAAAAGTTATTTAGATGCAAGGACCCAATCGGTAAGAATCAATTATTGTATGTCATCAAAACAAGAAGTACCTTTTGGTGTTCCACAAGGATCCATTTTAGGTCCGATCCTATTCACAATTTTCATAAATTATTTATCAACAAGAGCTCATAACTGCCTTCTGGTACAGTACACTGATGATTCACACTTCTTCATAGTGACTCTGTAAACAACTTGAATACATTAATAAGAAACACTCAACATACCCTTACACAAGCAAAATTATATTTTGACACTAATGGCCTTAAACTAAATCCACATAAAACTCAATGTATATTTATAGGTAGCCGGCAGAATATAGCTAAAATTCCCAATGACACGACCATAGAATTTGAAGGCTGCTCTATCAAGCCGAACACTTCAGTGAATAATCTGGGAGTACACTTAGACAAATTCATGACATTTGAACAACACGTTGACAAGATACACAGGAAAGTAATGGGCACCCTAGTATATCTTAATCACATAAAAAATCAAATCACTACTGAAACTAGAATCATGGTTGTGCAAACTCTAGTTCTAAGCATTATTAACTAATATTCAAATATTTGGGGTTCGACTAATAAAACCTAAATGCAAAAAGTACAAAAATTACAAAACTTTGCTGCAAGAGTTGCATTAGGTAATATCAGTAAACTTGATCACATTAGCCCGCATATCCAAAAATTAAAATGGTTAAAAGTCCAACCTAAATGCAGTTATGACACATGTGTATTCATCTACAAGCTCATTCATGGGAATTATCCGTAATGGTTAAGGCCCTTGCAAACTGCAGGGACCACATCAGGTGTCGTGACACGCCAAGTAAATTCTCTTATGTTAAGAGATCGAGTACTGATATAGGGGCACGACAAATGGAAATACGTGGACCCAAGCTATGTTACCAGATAATATAAGAGTCATTAATAGCTTTTGTAATTTCAAAACGAAATTAAAAGAACATCTATTAAATAATCAGCTGTAGATATGAATGTATATATGTAAAGAATAACCATTGTAATTAATGGAATAAAATGTTTTGACTTTGACTTTGTCTGTTTCTCTGTCTCTTTCTCTCTTTCAGTCTCTCACTCCCTCTCGCTCTTTCCCACACATTCTCTCTCTTTGTGTGTGTGTGGGGGGGCGGGGGGGAATGCGTGTGTATTTTGTGACTGTGTATGTGTGTGTCTGTTTCTGTCTGCCTGACTCTCCCTTTCTCCATGTGTGTGTGTGTATGTGTCTATCTCTTTGTCTCCGTCTCTTTCTCACTCCCTCACTCATTCCCTCCCTCCCGCCCTCTCTCTCTCTCTCTCTCTCTCTCTCTCTCTCTCTCTCTCTCTCTCTCTCTCTCTCTCTCTCTCTCTCTCTCTCTCTCTCTGACCACAATGAAAAAAAAGGTATTTTTATGTATAAGAAGTTTTTATGTATAAGAATAACTAAATTTAATTTTCATATAAAAATACAAATAAACAAGACATACTCTGTTTGTATAAATATATATACGAAAAGAAAATCTCAAACTTTCGAAATGCAAACTAATATAACAAAGATAATTTGACCCAATGATTTATAGAGATTATAAAGGTCAGTAAGAGGGGTCACTCGCGGTCACTGTATACGACAAAACGTTAGTGGCATGAACAGAAATATTGAAAATAGGTAGAGAGGGAGGGGAGATAACGGATGGAGGGTCAGGAGAAGAGGAGGGGGTTTGGGATGAAGGGATCGCAGGGGGATGGGGGTAGGTGTGAAGCGTGCGGGAAATGTTTGTTTGTGCATAATTCAACTAAATTATTTAAATATTCAAAAATATCCCACAAATGCATAGTTAAACCGATGCACTAAGGAATAATAGGCGAATTGAACGTCGATATGGCGTCGCTTAACGCAATGGGAGATAATGAGAATAAGAAAAAAATGTCAAGAATATGGCAATGCTTAGGACTCTAGTCACGTGACCTGGAATGTCCATAGAGACAGATAATAATTTAGAGAAAATGCACGCTATATTCCATATGCATAATTAAAAGATTTAAGCATTATAAATTTATTATGCTAACTAGGCTAGCATGATCGAGTTATATTGAGGAAAAAAACACGCCAAAGAAGGAAAATGCCCTTTGCACGGACACTTGTTTAGATATTTGGAAAAAAAAAATCACAGCACTTGTAAAACAAGTGCAGACGAAAAAGGGAAGAAAAGTAATGCCCATGGTGTACTTTTAATATTTTGGAGGTGGCTTGTAGTTCGTGTCGCAGCTGCATAGAGCGACATACCGCCGTCTGCCACCAGTTGTCAGGGTTCTCTTTTCCCCTGACTTTGGTGGGTTATGGAGACACAATTCTGGTTCGGCTGTTTATTCTGGAGGTGGTAGCATGGCGTGGCTATGTCTCAGTTTTGGGCAAAGGGGAGCCCAAGGGCGCGCCGAGCGGTGATGCGCGTATGGGAGCGACCCCAAGGGGAGCCGACCGGGTCAGGACGCTGCCCTGGGTCAACTGTGGAAGCATTCGAGAACAGGGTCGGGAGTCCCTATCTCTGGGGGACGTGGCTATGTAACCCTCGTTCCTTAGACTCCATCTCTGTCTCTCATTCCCTCTCGCTCCCTCACTCACTCACTCCCTCCTGCCCGCTCTCTCTTTCTCACTCTCTCTCTCTCTGTCTTTGTGTTTCAGTTTGTTTGTCTCTCTGTGTCTCTGTTTCTCTCTCTCTCTCTCTCTCTCGCTCTCTCTCTCTCTCTCTCCCTCCCTTCCTCCCTCTCTCTCTCTATGCATATGTGTTTGTGGGTCTCTCTCTTTCTCTCTCTCTCTCTCTCTCTCTCTCTCTCTCTCTCTCTCTCTCTCTCTCTCTCTCTCAGTCTCTCGCTCTCCCCCCCCCCTCTCTCTCTCTCTTCTGAGTCTAGCCGTCGCGGTGATCGGACGTGTTTAACCCTTCTCCGCATCAGCCATACAACTCATCAAATCTGGCTACCTCCCCCGGGTCAAAGGGGGCCAACCGGGAGGCTACCCCGGTGCTTCCTTGTGCAGCTAGCACGAGCTCCCATCCCCGGAGTGAAGGGGTTCCCTTAGCCCAGGGTAACGAGCTCCCTTCCCAGGGTTACGGTACCTCCGCCCAAGGCCATGGGCCCCCCCGGTAGCGAGGGTCAAAGCTCCCGCCCACGGTGATGGGCTCTCCCACAGCAGCCTAGGGAATGGCTGCTCCCCCACCCAGGGTAATGGGTGTATCACTGAAGACAGTGCTAGCAGTGAAACATTGAAAGCAAAACTGAACAATCAACCTATCAAATTGGCAATGTTTTAATAGTGCTGAATACCATCCTATGCTTTGTTGCCACGAAAAAAGCGTGGGCTCGATTGCTTCTCTGTGATCAGATTAAGAAACTGGGACAATATGCAGTATAAGGTAGTGCCTTAGTTGGGAGATAAAAACCTATATACATCGATAGACCGATACAAACCAAGACACTTTTCTTCTATGGCAATATTTGTGCAAATGCATCCTAAAGGTGCTATACGTAAATGAACAGAGGTGAGGGCCCAATTTTGCTTTAAGTCCATCATCATCTTTTCATGACGAAAGTAAATATTGGACTGGACGCAGAACCGATTACTGCGCTGTTCAGACTAGTGCATGTATTGCTGCGCGATTGTGAAAAGGATATTTTGCTAATCATCAGTGTGTGCCGTTCCATATTTATGCTTTCAAACACCTTTATTAATGTTTTTATACCTCATTTACGTGTTTTAAGATTGATTATACAGGTTTTAATGGGAATCGGTCTGAAGGATCTTCTGTGCATGCGTATTTTCGCGTTTCTCGCCGCCAGTTTTGACAGGTGGATTCGCGGGTAGTCGGTGACAGAGAGCCGGTAAGAAATGTTTTGTTTTCGGTGTTGCGTCGATTCTAGGTTATTCCTAAGACTATGCAGTGGCAACGAAGAAGAAAAAGACCTCAATAACTATCGCAGTTCCATTTCTAAGGGCATCAAGTACCCCAAATCCCGAAAAAAGTGATAAAAACGAAGCGACCCACGATCCACGATCCACGACCGACAACCGACCGAAAGAAGTGAAGAAAAATTGACAGTTCTGTCTTTCGATATATAAAGGTATTTGGTTTATTGTTTACAGTATGGATGCAGCTCTATCTTGCTGTACATACCGAGGTGAAGAGAATGTGTCCCGGGGGGTGTTGGGGGACTTGCTCCCCATCAACCCTCCCCTCGGGCAGTGCCCGAAGTGCACGCCTAGTCACGGCACCATAAATTGCTAGGTTAGGTTGGGTTATAGGTTAGGACGTTTTTGATGCTTGAAAGGTGTGAAATCCCGTAGATTTTACAGAAAGATGCGTTGTATTCCCGTAGAGTTTTCGAATTTTGGCGCGTCGGTGTGTAGACTTTCAAAGATGGCGGGCATGTCCGTAGAGTTTCATTCCCCGGTTTTTAGCCATGTTTGGGCTAGTTTTTTTGTGTTTTTGTTCGCTATTCTTCTTATTTAAGCCTGTTTTACCCCATAATTTCCCTGATATACTTCATGCCCTCCCCTACTAACGGGACCAACAAATTAAGATTTTCGATGGAAGTGGTAATCAGATCTCATCAACGAAGCATTTGCACAAGAAACAACATCAAGAATCGTTAAAATCAGTAGATTTCATACAGATAAATATCAAAATTAGTTCGAAAGTAAGCCCCTACCCTGTTATGCATATTGACCAGAAACTATTTGGTCCGGAAGAGATTGAAAAGGCCCATGATATCGTGATCAACCTTTCAGACTCTAGGAAGCCTAGAAACACAACACGAGACACGAAGAAAATGATTAACATTATTGTGCCCACTATGATCGACCACTGTGTTAATAGGGAAAATCTGGTGTTCGCAACAACTAACATCACAACCACGGACTAGACACCGCCGAAAAAGACAAGTATTTCTACTCCTTTTGTTAAGTTCTTCCAGACTAAACATCAGGAAACACAGACACACCTAGAACCTTCCTTCAACAATGATAGTTTGTTGGAAAACAAAATAGATTTGCTAATAGGAATGTTCTCCGAACAACAGGCGACGCTAAACAAAATAATAAATCAGAAGGAATGCGCTGAGGCAGCAGACGTCACGACAGACCCGCTCCCCCTACCAAATCCCGTCCGACCTCCCTTCCCCTGTCTGACCAATCCACCTACTAATCTTTCCCATTTGCTTCCCCTCCCCTTGTCAGAACGCCCTCTACCTCTACCCAAGAACCCCCCTCCACACCCTCCCTACCTGATGACCCCATGGCTAGTGACCCCCGCTAGCTCCCTTCCCCTACCGCTTATCCCCCCCCCCCACCACCCGCCCGCAGTGAGCGAGCAGGCGTGCGCCCTTGCTGACTCGCCAGCCTCCTCGAGAATCAAGACACCTCACCAGTCCTCGAACACTCCGCAAGTCAAGAGGAAAAACGAGGCATCTACACAAGTAACGCCTAGGCGAAGTTTTAAGAAAAGACAAAACAAAAAGAAAAACAATCAGAAGGAACTCGACCCCAATCGCCAATGGGATGACGCAACTCATCACCAGGTGCCAGGGGTCCCCCCTCCCACTGCCCCCCCCCCTACTCCAGCCCCAGCTCAAGCAGTGCCGACGGTCGTGATAAACAACCACGGAGAAAGAGCGGAGCAAGTTGCTGAGGACGAAGGTTTCGTCACAGTAACATCAAGGAAACGAAAGAAAAAAACAAGAGAAGAACGACAAGCGGCAAAACCCTTAGCAGGAGCTGATCGACCTGACACAGTGTTCCTGTATATCACAAGCTGCCATCCAGACACAAATGAAGACGACATCGAAGATCATCTATCGGACAATTTTGAAAACATATCAAGTGTAAAAAGCACACAAAACCGTGATGACACATAATTACTACACCAGTTTCACGGTAACAGTACGAGGCCGAGAAATAACGCCTGAACTATTTTTAGACTTGGATGCCTTCCCAAGGAATGTCAGTGTTCCTCAACAGAAACAAGTCCAATCATGATCAGAGGGTTTGACAAGGCAATTCCCTCAGCAAATCCGACTGTCAAAATAGACTACATTAACGCTCAGTCTCTCCTTGGGCATTTTGATGACATAGGAATGCTTATAATAGAGAGAGATCTCGACATATTATGTATTAGTGAAACTTGGCTTCTCCAAGATATACCAAATGCATTTATTAATATTCCAAACTTCAATGTTTATAGATGCGATGCAGGACGTGGGGGAGGAGTTTGCTTATATGTATGTGACACCTTTAAAACAAACGAAATATCCACTACAGTTGCTAAGAGTGCAGATGTAGAGGATATCTGGGTTAATGTACAATTTAATATGCTTCCGTCTTTCATTGTAGGCATCCTCATGGTTCTTCTGAATCCTTTGATTATTTAGAAAAACGTTTTAGAGAAATGTCATTGAAAAAGAAATCTCTTTTCATACTTGGCGATCTAAATGATGACTTAAACAAGCCAAATTCTAAATTAATTAAGATAATTAACAAAATCAAATTTGAACAACTGCTAAACAAACCTACAAGAATCACAGAAAATACTTCGTCATTAATCGATGTAATTATAACAAACAGAGCTGAGATTGCCCTCCACACAGACGTCATTCCATGCCATGTTGCCGACCACGAACTCATAACGGTGACACTAGATATAAAGAAATCAAAACGACCAACAGTTACAAAAACCTTTCGAAAATTATCCAATTATGATTCTCAGTCATTATGCCAAATCATAAGAACCAAAGAATCATCTCCTAAAAAAATTGCAAAGTGACAACGTAGACAAGCAGGTAGATGTCTTCACGGAAGTGATTAATGATAGTGTAAATGCCATCGCCCCCTTTGTTACAAAAATCATTAAACGTCCTCCGGCCCCATGGATTACCGACATCAAGAGAGCCATAACAGATAGAAATGATATGCATAACGCTCTCAAAAATAACAGATTCGACATGACACTCCAGGCTCACTATAAATAAAGAAAGAGAAATGTGAAATCGTTAATACAAGAAGCCAAAACTGATTACTTTAGAAATAGATTAACAAATTGTAAAAAAGATTCAGCTAAAACATGGAAGATTTTAAAGACACTTGTACCAAACAAAAACAACCATAAAGATAATCTAAACACCAAAATTAGTGCAAATGAATTTAATGAGTTCTTCGCTAAAATTGGACATTCCACATATGAACAAACAAACGCTTCCATATCTAAACAAAACACAGTTAGTATAGGGCCCTCAGCCAATAGTTTCAGACCACAACCTGTTCAGATAGAAACCGTAATCCTGACAATAAAACACCTGCGTGAAACAAAGTCTGTGGGGGTGGATGGTATTGCTCTTCGCTTCCTCAGAGACAGCCTTCCTGCTGTGGCGTATTACTTAACGGATATCATTAATACATCTCTGGTCACCGGTGAGTTCCCATCGCTCTGGAAGCATGGCATAATAACACCAGTTTTTGAATCTGGCGACAAAAACGAAGTTAATAAATATCGCCCTATTACCATACTTCCTATACTATCGAAGGTTCTCGAAAAAATCGTAGCAGACCAACTGACAACATTTCTAGAGACACACGACCTACTATCTATAACACAGCATGGCTTCAGAAGTAAGCTGTCCACTGAAACAGCATTATTGCAGATTACAAATAATATTTATGAGAATATAGACAACAACCGTATAAACTTGCTTATATTGTGCGACTTATCAAAGGTCTTTGATAGTGTCAGTCACAAAATCCTCATCAGTAAACTAATGAATCACAAAATTGATACATATTGGTTCAGAAGTTATCTAAGTAATAGAACCCAATCAGTCAAAATTAGCGAGAATATATCAGAAAAACAAGAGTGTAACCTTTGGTGTCCCACAAGGATCTATATTAGGCCCAATCCTGTTCATAATATTTGTAAATGATCTGTCAACCACAGCCCAAAATTGCCTTCTTGTACAATACGCCGATGATTCACAATTTCTACTTAGTGATTCTGTAAACAACTTAGATACACTGATACTAAAGACCCAGGAGACACTTTCACAAGTAAAAGGATATTTTGACTCAAATGGCCTTAAGATAAATCCAGATAAGACACCTTCATAGGTACTCGCCAAAACATCGCCAAAATTCCTGTAAACACGACCATAATATTTGAAGACAGCTATATAAGACCGAGAACTTTTGTAAAAATCTAGGCGTACACATTGACAGATTCATGACATTCGAGAACCACGTCGATAACATCCACAGGAAAGTAATGGGCACACTAATTTACCTAAGTCATATCAAAAATAGAATCCCAGCTGAAACTAGAATATCTGTTATACAAACACTAGTTCTCAGTATAATTAACTATTGCTCAAATATATGGGGTACAGCAAACAAAGGTCAAATTCAGAAAATTCAAAAATTGCAAAACTTTGCTGCCAGGGTAGCACTTGGGAACGTAAAGAAGTATGACCACATTACCCCACACATAAACAAACTAAGTTGGCTAAAAGTACATCACAAATGCAACTATGATAACTGCATACTAATTCACAAATTGATCCACGGATTTTACCCAAAATGGTTGTTAACCCTTCCAACTGTAGGTAATACAACTTGTGTCCAAACAAGACAAGGTAACTCCCGATATGTTAAAATTTCACGTACAGACATAGGGGCACGACAGATACTAACTCGTGGACCCATGATATGGAACCAGCTGCCTTTTGATATCAGAAACATTTAAAACACAAATACACTCAAAAGGAAATTAAAGGAACATCTATTAAATCACCAATGACATCAGGTTTCTAAATATAAGAATAAACAAGACATATGTACCACCATTGATTCTATGTTTAACTTGTATTTATTTGTACTGTAACATTAACACTATGTATATAATAAGAATAACCATTGTAACAAATGGAATAAAGTATTTTGAATTTGAATATGAACTCTGTCTCTCTCTCTTTCTGTCTCACTCTCTCTCTCTATCTATCTATCTATCTCTCCCTCCCTCCCTCTCTCTCTCTCTCCCTCTCTCCCTCCCTCCCTTCCTCCCTCCCTCTCTCTCTCTATGCGTATGTGTTTGTGGGTCTCTCTCTCTCTCTCTCTCTCTCTCTCTCTCTCTCTCTCTCTCTCGCTCTCTCTCTCTCTCTCTCTCTCTCTCTCTCTCTCTCTCTCTCTCAGTCTCTCACTCCCTCTCGCTCTTTCCCTCCCTCTCGCTCTCCCCCCCCCCCCTCTCTCTCTCTCTCCCTTTCCGTCTGTCTTTGTCTCGATGTCTCAGTCTCTCTCTCTCTCTCTCTCTCTCTCTCTCTCTCTCTCTCTCTCTCTCTCTCTCTCTCTCTCTCTCTCTCTCTCTCTCTCTCTTTCACTCTCTCCCTTTCCGTCTGTCTTTGTCTCTGTGTCTCAGTCTGTATGCCTCCCTATGTATCTGTCTCTGTGAATTCGTTTATATTAGGCTAGGTTACGTCAGGAATGGCTAGGATTAGGTTGGGTTAGACCCAAACTGTAGAGTATTTTCTTGCGCGGCGAATACAATTTTTTTCATGTGTTGAGAACGTTATTTTGTCTACGTATGCGCGGACGGATGATGAAGCAAGCGCGCGGAAAGGTCAAAAGAATTTTACTCGCGGAAGAAAAGAGCAAAGCGTGCGCGGAAAGTTACTCGAGAATTTGATAGAATTTGATGTTATATAGTCCTAACATATACGGAACTATACATTAGTAAAACAGGAAAGTTATCCATGTAAACACGTTTAACGAAGTATTCCCGATAAGGTTCGATTTCCCGTTTTCTAGTGATCAGCTGTTTTTGACAGTTCTGGGTATGGGCAGTGACTGCGGGGCGGTGACGAGGTAAGGAGCTCTCTGCGGGTACATGCTTATAGGGCACTCCTAGGGTTATATATATGGTAAACTTTGTGTCTAAATGTCTAGAGGTATGCTTTGTTCCAACATGCATCCAGACACGAAAGTATAATATGGTAAAATCTGCTGATTGTAAAGATATATGAATATCTGTTTTGCGAGACGGCTGCTACGGCCAAATGAAGCATGGGTTTGTTATTGTTTTAATTTCACATTAATTGTTATATTTATTTCATTTAATTTTTTTCTATTAATAATAAACCTTTGTTATTGGTAACTGTTTGTGATGAATCCTGTGGTTATTGGAAACGATGAATTAACTTGATATTTACGAAGGAAATTCCTTCATATGGAATGAGATAATAACTAATGATGAGTATAATGAACAAAAATGAAAATGATTATTGAATAATGACTAATACCTACTCCTAGATATAACATTGACCAAATAATTTTTGCTTCCAAACTCTGCAGTCTGGGGTTAGATTGATTTAAAGTTTCATAGGATAGCTTAGGCTTGGCAAAACTAGGATAGATCTGGTTTATCTTAGTTTAAGTTAACTTTTGGTTAGAATAGGTAGGATGTAAGGATAGGGTACTTTAAGGTAGGCTAGGATAGGGTAGGGTATATTCACGATATCAGATACGTAAAAACTTACATTATCTAATCCATTATTGAAATTGTTGAAATAATGAACCAGATCTCTCCTTTTCTGTTCGTCCGGAGTGGTTCATAGGACTACTTCGTACAAAAATTCAATTTCTTTCCATCTTATGATTCAATAAAACAATTACAGTATATGTAC
>NC_091555.1:26018920-26021420 GCF_042767895.1 Penaeus vannamei
TGTCTATTTTATGGTATATGTATGGAAAGGACTCCCTTATTGTTTTAAAAGCACTGCCCGTTTAATAGCATATGTGGAAGCAATAGTCAATCTATTTCCACATAATCAGGAAGTTTATCTATTGCTTTCTTTTAGCTTCCAGTCTTTGTTTGTTTGTTTTCTCGAGGAGTGAACGGGACCCCCTTTGTTCCTTCCTACTTGGTCTCTAAGCCTCTCCTGCCTCACAGGAGTGTTTCGGGCTCCTCCTTCACAGATGACATCTGGCCATAAGCCAGATGTGAACCTTACAGTACTAAGAAATTTTGGTGGCAGCTGGTGGGAAAGTGCTTTTAGTAATCTTTCGGAGTCTTTTCTTGTGTCAAAAATATTACTAGTTTGTCTCGTTTGCCATGTATAACTGTATAACTGTGAGAGCCACATTCTTTTTGCCGTCCGTGTTCCTTATCTTGCACGGTTCCAAATAATCGTTGTCTTGTGCAAGAGCAGTACTTTCTTTTCCTGGTACAGCCTTTGTCGTTGCAGAGCAGAGATGTTTGCTGTTTGTTTAATTAGCCATTGTGGCTCTTGTCAGTAAAGGGAACTGATATCTTTCGTGTATAAAAAGTTATCGATTAATAACCTTTCAGCTATGTTGACCTGTTGTTGCTGTGTGCTTAGGAAGCTGAAGGAACTTTCAACTCTGTTGTAATACTATTTTGTGTATGTGTATAGCTTACAACTGTGTTGCAGTAGTGCGCTTCGTGCCGAACTAAGTGAAATTGTTACTAGGTACATTGTGTTCAGCTAAATTATTTCCTCGCTGTGACTTATTCCTCTCCAGATATGAATGGAAGTGCACGAGTGATGGGGGATGACGTCAGCATCTACACCTTCATTTTTCAGAAGATCGAGGCCCTGTCAGCAGATTTTCGGGAAGTGAAGGATCAAATTCAACAGCTTCAACTAGCAGTTGCCTGGCATATTTCACGGCAGAAATCCAAGGTTTTGGAGTCAGATGCTGAATCTCTGGGAGATGGGACCAGTAGCTGTTCACGATTGTCGACCAGCCATGAGGACGAAGTGACTGTTTTGCATCACCAGCTGCTGCAGAAAGACCGTGAGTTAGAGGAGCTGAAACAAATGATTCACGAGAAGGAAGCTGCACCACCATCGGATTCGCAGCAGTTGAGCCACAGAACTTGCAGTCCGGCAAGGGTTCCACCATTGCTTTGTCCACTGCAGCCACTTCCCAGGAGCTTATTTATGACCCATGCATTCTCCACATCACTAAGGCAGTGTAGTGAACAACCGGGCCATGCTCCTCTGCAACAGGACACCTCGCACGAGAGACCAGCTTTACTTGTGCCCAAAGACGAGGATCAACCTGTTCAACACTATCCTGAACGACCATCTCGAGCAAGAGACTTCTACGCCAATTCTGCAATAGAAAAGTCACCCCTACGAACTGCTCCAGTGCATCGTCGATGGTGTGCGCACCACAGGAGCATTACCCACAACACTTCTGAGTGCCGAGCAACAGCAGCCCATCCGAAGAAAGTCCAGAAGCAGCTTAGGCGGCGTATGTGTTTTAATTGCCGCAGACCAGGACACCTCGCCTGGGAGTGTCCCTTTCCAGTTAGCCAGTATGGGAGAGCTCCCAGCCCCACTGGCAAAGATGCAGCAGGGAGTAACGGCTTTTGGTATAAGGCCAAAGGCACCAATTTCATCCTTTGCAGTAGTGAATGCTGCAGGATCGTCAGAACGACACCCAGCAGCACCCAGAAATTATTCGCCTGCTGTCCCAGGACGTAACCCTAAGCACCAAATAGGAGCTGCTGTGCATCTTGCTCATCTGACGAAGATTCCTCCACGGACAGGATGCTTCTTGGATGGCTGTATCGCTCGAGCAGGTCCAGCAGACGGTGTTGTCGTGCTAACGCCTGTAACAGCTCGAACACTCACTCTGCTGCCTTCTATTCTGACAGCCAAGGATCGACGTTGCTCTGTGTGGGCAATTAACACGTCCTCAAGGACCCTGACACTCCATGGTGGGACACAATTAGGCACCGTGGCACCAGCGGAGGCAACTTGCTGTACTGACCCAAGCCAGGTAGTCTTTGCCAGGTCGGACAAATGTCCTGTCAAATCCGACTACCGAATGACTCAGCATCGCGAGGATACGATATCCTTTACCAGTGCTCAGACACATCCACTCATAACAGACTTTCTTAACGACAGCCAGGACGATGATGACGTCGCCAGGACCAGGAGCAGTACGAGTTCTGTCGAGGCCGATGTCCTGGCTATCAACAATGATGCATTTGGTGACTTCGAGCGTGAGGACGACGGTTTCATCTGGGATGATTACAGAGACGCTCCATGCTGGTCTGAGGATTTTGGTGATAGTGATGCTGAGGTCGAACATGCTGAACTTCCGCCCTCAATTGCCATCGCCGTCTGTGAAGCCGCTGACATGCTGATCAGGAGTGTTTTGTAACCATGATATTTGTCTGTTTGTTCT
>NC_091555.1:26028920-26031420 GCF_042767895.1 Penaeus vannamei
GTGTATGTGTATACAGGTATATATAATGTGCGGGTATATGTGTATGCGTGGGTGAATGTATAGGTAGACATATGGAGGTATTTATATGTGTATATGTATAGGTATACGTATATAGGTGTGTGAAGGATGTAGGAAGGTGGATAAATAAGAAAGTATATGTATGTATGTATGTACGTATGTATGTACGTAGAGGTAGTTAAATGTAAAGCAAGTACAAATATATGCACATATATACAGGAGGGGGGGGGACACTAGTGTATGCTGCAAATGTATGTGCTCATACACGGATGCGTGAGCACATGCAGGGATAGATACATGCGTATGTATAGTGATATGTAGGTTTGCGAGGTATGCAAAAAGGGGTGTTTACATATACACGGGTGAGTATACACTCATGTATACTCACTCACTTATCAATAACATATAACAAGCGCATAAAGGGACAGGCGATGTGAACATATGACTAGGTCAGACTATGATGGACATGTATGTAGTTATTTATAACGTAAGAATAAGTATCCATATCCATAAGCATAAGTACAAGAATAAAGGTGTATGCTTGCATATGCATATGCGTGGGAATGAGCATATACGTAGTACTTAGAGCATGTGCGGGAATGAATATGTCTGCATCAGGTGCACATACGCACAAATGAAGTTAATAAATAAAATAAAAATCAAACATATATGCACTTCTAATAATTAAGCCCAGCTCACGGGAGTAGTCCACACCAGGTAGGACCAAACCTGCTGGGGGGACTTATCAATGGCATTCCGGCTAAATTATTCCCCTCCCACCAAGATACACCTAAGCCAGTAGGTGGGAGGTAAATCGGCTGTCCACATCCCAATATAAAATCCATGAACTTACAAACAAAGATAGGGCCCTCATTCCCCGGAGGCGAAGGAGCCCCTGATTACGGCGGCGATCAGGATCGCTCCGGAGCAGAGGGTGCTAAAAATATCCGGGTAAAGACAGGCCGCCCCACGTTGATGAACCTTTGCACATACAATATAAGGACCATGAGAACTGAATCCGACTTACTAGCTTTACTAGAGGAACTCTCTTCCATTAAATGGGATGTAGTAGGACTCTGCGAAGTTAGAACACTAGGCGAACAGCAGAAGTCAATAAATGAGGGACACGTGCTCTATTGGAGAGGAAAACCTCTGGGTAACAAACAGGAATTAGGGGTAGGATTCTTAATACACAAACGCTTAGAAAAGAACATCGTAGAATTCTATAGTGCCAGCGAAAGAGTGGCTTCTGTAACAATAAAACTAAACAATAGGTACAACTTAAAATTTATTCAAGTCTATGCTCCAACCTACAGCCACAGTGAAGAAGAAATAGAGAGCTATGAAGATGTTCATTTAGCCAGCGAGAGAACAAAAACCCATTTCACAATAATTATGGGGGATTTTAATGCCAAAATAGGTAAAAAGACAGAGGGCGAAACAGCAGTAGGGAACCATGGAACAGGCACTAGAAACGAGAGGGGACAAATGCTAGACGACTTTGCGGAGGTTCGATCACTCAGTATCATGAATACATTCTTCGAAAATAGACTAGAACGGAAGTGGACATGGAAGTCGCCTTCTGACGTCAAAAACGAAATTGACTTCATAATTTCAAATAGGCGCGATATAATAAAAAATGTAGAGGTTATAAATAAAGTAAATGTAGGCAGCGACCATAGAATGGTGAGAGGCGAAATTAAAATACATCTCAGAAGGGAAAGGAACAAACTAATGAGTAAACCACAGCCAAACTTGGCTAACTTGAGGATCAGAGCAACAGAATTTAGCCTAAACATCCAAAACAGATATTCACTCCTCCGCGACGAAGATCTCAACATCGACCAAATCAATAGACAGTTCAATGATATAATAAAAGAAGCTGCACTTGAAGTAGGCGGCAAGAACGACAATCGAAGCTCCAGCAAGCTCTCGGTAGAAACTAAACAGCTTATGCAAAAACGTAGAGACATGAAAGTATCGTCAAGTAGGGACAAGATAGAATTGGTTGAACTAACAAAGACCATAAATAAAAAGAAGAGGGAAGATGTACGGAAATACAATACTCAAATAATAAATGAAGCAGTGATTTCAGGTACCAGCATGAAAGCAGCTAAAAGACTAGGAATAGGGAGAAATCAAATGTATGCAATTAAGAAACCAGACGGAGAAGTAACACATAACAAGAATGAAATCATCAAAGTAGTGGAAGACTTTTACAGGGATCTATACAACTCAAACGAACAGCCACAAATAGAAGCAAACGCGGTAACTAGCGACATACCTAATATCACAAAAGAAGAAATAAAAAGAGCACTTAAAAGCATGAAGAGAGGGAAAACACCAGGCGAAGACGGAATTAGTATAGACCTCATATTAGATGCAGGGGACATCGCAACAGTGAAACTAGCTAATCTTTTTAACAAATGTCTTCTCAGCGGAAAAAATCCGAAAGCCTGGAAAAATGCAACAATTATCTTGT
>NC_091555.1:26046420-26048920 GCF_042767895.1 Penaeus vannamei
TTATCATTTTGTTATTATTGCCATTATTATCTATTATCCCCATTATTGTCAATATTAATGGGATTATCATCAAAATAATCATAATTAACTGAATTATTGGTAAAATAATCAAAATTACCATACACTAGGGAAAAAAAATCGACTATTCTCTCAAAAGGCTGTAATTCGCTAGGTTTTGCCGTTGTTTTTATTTTTGGGATTTTATGCTTTTATTCTTTTCTCATTATAAATGTGCACAATAATCATTATTATCATCCTTATTATCCTTATTTTCATTATTATTATATTCATTATCGCCATAATTATCATTATTGACCATAATTAACTGTATCACTGCTAAAATCATCAAAATTACTATATGAGTGAAAAAAAAAAAGTTTTTTTTCGATTATTCTCTCAAAAGGCTGTAATTCAATATATTTCGCAATTTTTTTCGGCTTTTGGGATTTTTTTACTTTTAGGCTTTTTCATTATAAATGGGCACACTAATTATTTTTTTTATCATTTTTATGATTATTATCATTATAGTAATTATCGCCTAAATATCATTATCATAATTATTGCAGTTATAATAATTATTATACTAATTAGTATTGTCATCTTCATCATTATAACTATTTTTATAATGAAAATAACAATAATGATAATTTTAGGAATACTAACAACAATAATGATAATTATAATAATTATGATAATGACATTAGTAATATTTCTATTATTATTATAGGTACGAAAATCATGAGAATACTCTTAGTTATTGTTATTATTGCAGTTATTATCAAAATTCTCATCATAATTATCATTTTATTATTACCATCATTATCATTATTATCATTATTATTATCATTTTTGTCAATATTAATGGATTTATCAAAATGATCATAATTAAATGAATTATTGCTAGAATCATCAAAGTTGCCATATATAAGCGAAAGGAGGTTTTTTTTCGATTATTCTCTCAAAATGTTGTAATTCGATAGATTTTTTTATTTTTTTTATTTTAGGCTTTATCATTTTAAATGGGCACAATAATGATAGTGATTGCTATTATCATTATTTTCATTAGTATTATGATTATTATCACTTTAGTCATTAGCGCCATAATTATCATTATTACGGTTATAAAGATTATTATACTAATTATTGTCGTTTTCATTATAAATATTTTTATAATAATAACAATAATGATAATTTTAGGAATAATAACAGCAATAATGATAATTATAATAATAATGATAATGTCATTATTATTACTTCTATTATTATTACTATTGTTATATTATTGTTATTATTGCAGTTATTATCAAAATTATCATCATAATTATAATTTTATTATTATTATCATAATTGTTATTATCATTATTATCATCATTATTGTTAATTTTAATGGATTATCATCAAAATGATCATAATTAATTAAATTATTGTTAAAATCATCAAAATTACCGTATATCAGCGAAAAAGGATTTTTTTTCGATTATTCTCTTTTTTCGGCGATTTTCGCCCCTCTTGCCGAAATTAAGTTAAAGGCTGTAATTCGATGGATTTTGCCGTATTTTCGGCTCTTTCATTATAAATGGGCACAATAATTATTATTTTATCATTATTTTCATCATCATTATGATTATTATCATTATAGTCATTATCACCATAATTATCATTATTGCAATCATAATAAGTTTTATTGATAGTAACAATAAAGAAAAAAATAGGAATAATAACAACAATAATGATGATTATAATGATAATGATAATGTCATTAGTATTATTTCTATTATTATTATTGGTATGAAGATCATGAGAATACTCTTAATTATTGTTATTATTGCATTTATCAAAATTATCATCATAATTATAATTTCATTATTATCTTTATTTTTGTCATTATTATCATCATTATTGTCAATATTAATGTGATTATCATCAAAATGATCATGATTAACGGAATTATTGCTAAAATCATCAAAATTACCATATGTAAGCGAAAATAGTTTTTTTCCGACTATTCTCTCAAAAGGCTGTAATTCGCTTGATGTTGCCATTTTTTCGACTTTTGGGAATTTTTTACTTTTAGGCTTTTTCATTATAAAGGGGCACAATAAATATTATCATCATCATTATCATTGTTTTCATTATTATAATGATTATTATCATTATAGTCATTATCGACATAATTATCATTATTATTATCATTATTGCAGTTATAATAAGTATTATACTAATTATTTAGTCATTTTCATCATTATAACTATTTTTATAATGATAATAACAATAATGGTAATTTTAGGAATAATGGCAAAATTAATGATAATTATAATAATGACAATGTGATTATTATTTATCTTATTATTATTTGTATGAAAATCATGAGAATAATCTTAATTATTTTTATTATTGCAGCTATCAAAATTATTATTATAATTATAATTTTATTGATATTATCATTATTATTGTCATTATTGTCATTATTATCATTATTATAATCGAAAAAGTTTTTTTC
>NC_091555.1:26053920-26058920 GCF_042767895.1 Penaeus vannamei
TCATACCAACAATAATGATAGAAATACTAATAATGACATTATCCTTATTATTATAATAATCATTATTGTTATTATTCCTAAAATTACCATTATTGTTGTTATTATTCGAAAAATTGTCATTATTGTTATTATCAGAATGAAAATAGTTATAATGATAAATATAACAATAATAATTAGTATAATAATTATTATAACAAATAATGATAATAATAATGATAATTATGGCGATAATGACTATAGTGATAATAATCATAATAATGGAAATAATGATAATAATAAAGATAATTACTGTGCCCATTTATAATGAAAATGGGCATTATAAAAAAAAATCCCAAATTATAAAAAAAAAATCGCAAAAGTCGAAAAAAATGGCAAAATCTTGCGAATTACAGACTTTTGAGAGAATAGTCGAAAAAAAAACTTTTTCGCTTATAATAATGATAATAATGACAATAATGACAGTAATTATGATACGATCAATAAAATGATGATTATAATAATGATTTTGATAGCTGCAATAATAAAAATAATTAAGAGTATTCTCATGATTTTTATACAAATAATAATAATAGAAATAATAATAATGACATTATCATTATTATGAGAATTATCATTAATGTTGCCATTATTCCTAAAATTATCATTATTGTTATTATCATTATAAAAATAGTTATAATGATGAAAATGACAATAATAACCAGTATAATAATTATTATAATTGCAATAATGATAATAATAATTGTAATTATGGCGATAATGACTATAATGATAATAATCATTATAATAATGAAAACAATGATAATGATGATGATAATAATAATATTTATTGTGCCCCTTTAAAATTCCCAAAAGTCGAAAAAAAATGGCAACATCAAGCGAATTACAGCCTTTTGAGAGAATAGTCGGAAAAAAAACTATTTTCGCTTACATATGGTAATTTTGATGATTTTAGCAATAATTCAGTTAATCATGATCATTTTGATGATAATCACATTAATATTGACAATAATGATGATAATAATGACAATAATAATGATAATAATATTGAAATGATAATTATGATGATAATTTTGATAACTGCAATAATAACAATAATTAAGAGTATTCTCATGATCTTCATACCAATAATAATAATAGAAATAATACTAATGATATTATAATTGTTATAATTATCATTATTGTTGTTATTATTCCTATTTTTTTCTTTATTGTTACTATGAATATAAAAATAGTCATAAAGATGTAAATGATAATGATAATTAGTATAAAAATTATTATGAGTGCAATAATGATAATTATGGTGATAATGACTATAATGATAATGATCAGAATGATAATGAAAATAATGATAAAAATAATAATTATTGTGCCCATTTACCAGATTATTCTCTGAGACCAGACGGTCCCAGAGAATAATCGAAAAAAATCCTTTTTCGCTTATATAAATTAATTTTGATGATTTTAGCAATAATTTAGTTAATTATGATCAATTTGATGATAATCCATTAATATTGACAATAATGATGATAATAATGACAATAACAATAATAATAATAATATAATTATGATTTTGATGATAATTTTGATAATAACGGCAATAATAACAATAATATAACAATAATAATAATAGAAATAATAATAATGACATTATCATTATTATTATATTTATCATTATTGCTGTTATTATTCCTAAAATGTTCATTATTGTTATTATCATTATAAATTAGTTATAATGATGAAAATGACAATAATAATTAGTACAATAATTATCATAACTGTAATAATGATCATTATGGCGCTAATGACTATAATGATAATAATCATAATAATAATGAAAATAACGATAATAATCATAATAATTATTATTGTTGTGCCCATTTATATTGAAAAAAGCCTAAAAGTAAAAAAAAAAAAAAAATGGCAACTTTGATGATTCTGGCAATAATTCAGTTAATTATGATCATGGTAATAATAGTGATTATAATGACAATGATAATAATAACAATGATAATAATGACAATGATGATAATAATAAAATTATAATTATGATGATAATTTTGATAATAACTGCAATAATAACAATAATTAAGAGTATTCTCATGATTTTCGTACCTATAATAATAATAATAATAGAAATAATACTAATGACATTATCATAATTATTATAATTATCATTATTGTTGTTATTATTCCTAAAATTATCATTATTGTCATTATAATTATTATAACTGCAATAATGATAATAATAATGATAATTAGGCGATAATGACTATAATGATAATAATCACAATAGTAATGATAATAAAGATGAAAATGATAATCATTGTGCCCATTTATAATGAAAAAGTCCAAAAGTAAAAAAATCCCAAAAGCCGAAACAATGGCAAAATCTATTGAATTACAGCCTTTTGAGAAAATAGTCAAAAAAAAAAATTCGCTTATATATGGTAATTTTGATGCTTTTCATACTGCTACTAATAATAGAAATAATAATGATGACATTATCCTAAATATTATAATTATCATTCTTGTTATTTCTAAAGTTATCATTATTGATATTATCATTATAAAAATAGCTATAATGATGAAAATGACCATAATAATTAGTATAATTATTATAACTACAATAGGGATAATAATGAAAAATCGAAAAAAGGCAAAATTTACAAAAATTACAGCCTTTTGAGAGAATAGTCTAAAAACAACTTTTTCCGGTTTTATATAGTCATTTTAATGATTTTAGGAATAACTCAGTTAATTATGATCATCTTGATGATAATCCCATTCATATTGACAATAATGAGTATAATGAGAATAATGACAATAATGCGAATAATAATAAAATGATAATTATGATGATAATTTTGATTACTACAATAATAACAATAATCATTTTAATATTTTTACACTTAACTGCGCCCCGCACAGTGCAGCAAGGGCGTAGTTTTAAAATACAATTAATGAAGCTTCTTTCTGTTTTTGTTTGTTTCTCTCGTCGGGACCCTCCTCGCTTCCCGCTACCGCTACCATCAGCGAGCTGTAGTTCCTTCACGAGATCTGTAACCGTCCTTTTATTTATTCTTTTTAATTGATAAAAAAAAAAAAAAAAATGCATGTGTAGTTAACCCATTGTGATTCCTCAGCCGACTGGATCGTTACATGTATATACATTCATTATATATGGGTGCATTATATATATATATATATATATATATATATATATATATTCATGCATATAGCATCATCAAGGGGGCTTCCACCTATGAGGATCCCTCATAGCTAGACGCCAGGCAGGAACTCGGCCCATCTCTGGTTCTTCACGGCAGGTTTTGTCGATCTGCCCAAGCCACGACTTCCTAGGTCGTCCCACAGGCCTCCTCCACCCAGGGTTGTCTCGAACAGAGACGACCTGATGGACAGGATCATCCTGAGGAAAGCGATCCAGGTGGCCGTATAGCCTGAGTTGGCGATCACGGATTGTGCAGATAACAGGTCCTGTGCCAGTCTCACAGTGCAACCGTTGGTTGGACACATGGTCCCGCCAACAGTAACCTATGATCCGGCACAAGAACCTATTACAAAGGCTTCAAGACGAGCCTCCAAGGCATAGGACAATGTCCAGGTTTCGCTACTGTATAGCAAAACTGGTATTATCAGGGCCTTGAAAACCCGTAGCTTGGTCCTTCTGCACAGGTACCGACATATCCAAATACCCTTGCTGCCAGTCCAATCCGTCTGCTGACTTCCTGGTCTGACAGCCCAGAGTTATGAACTATACTACCAAGGTATGTAAAGCTCTTTTTGACTTCAATGTCCTCGCTGCAAGCACGTACCGACTGAACAGGTTCTCCTAACAATTCCCCAAATTCCTGGACCTTGGTCTTGGTCCAGGAGACCTCTAGACCCAAGCATTTCGCTTCATTGCTAAATGCATCGAGAGCCGCCACTAGGGTTTCCAAAGACTCAGATAGAATGGCTACGTCATCAGCAAAGTCAAGGTCTGTAACCTTGATATTGCCCAGAGTTGCTCCACAATGACTTTGAACAGTAGCTCTGCCTAATATCCAGTCCATGCAAGTGTTGAAAAGAGTTGGCGCAAGGACACAGCCTTGCCTCACTCCTGAACTAACAGGAAAGAAGCTCGACAGGCCCCCACCACACTTTACAGCACTTTCAGTACCAGTATACAGGCTTGCTATTAGTCCAATAATCCTTGTTGGAATTCCTCTCAGGATCTCCCAAAGTGACTCCTGATGCACTGTATCGAATGCCTTCTTGCGGTCGATGTAGGCTGCAAGCAGCCCACCCCCGAACTCATGGCGGCGCTCTACAATGACTCGCAGCGCGAGGATATGGTCTATTGTGGACCTACCAGGAGTGAATCTGGATTGCTCCAGTCTCTGGTGCCTCAGTAGATGGTCTCTGATACGTCTCAGAAGGATGTGGGCGAGAACCTTGCCTGGTATACTGAGCAGTGTGATGCCTCGGTGATTGCTGCAGTCCCAACGGTCCCCCTTCCCCTTCCAGAGAGGGATGACCACACCCCTCAACAGGTCAGGAGGAACGGAACCAGACCGCCAGATGGCAGCCAGGACAGCGTGTAACTCCCGTGCCATAGGTTCACCACCAGCCTTTAACAGCAGCTGGTATGCCGCAGATACCTGCTGCTTTACCACTCTTCAGCTTGGAAATCGCCCCGCTGACTTCAGTTGGGGAGGGAGGGTCCTCACTGAAGGGTGGATCCGGCAGCGGGATCTCGACACATGGCCTTCTACCTCATCTGCAAGACTCCTAATAAACTGTTCCTTGTTCCTTCTTAACAGGGACTGAGTTCTGCGCACACGAGAACGGTGCAATTCCTGATCCCCTGTCAGACGAGCCGTACGACATGCATCTGTGGCTTCCAGTGTTTCCTGCGAGATGGAATTCTGTACTGCTCTCGGGCGTACACCAATCGTATCTTGAGCTGCATCAAGTGACTCACACCTGAAGGTATCCCA
>NC_091555.1:26061420-26063766 GCF_042767895.1 Penaeus vannamei
CTGGAGTCTGCTAGAGATGGCAATGGCTACTCCCTGGAGATAGTGGCCGTCGTTGCGGCCCGACCAGTAATAGGTGTAGGCACCTACACAGGTCATGGCCCTGCCAGGCCTCCTCACCTCCGAGAGAGCAGCCACCTCAACTCTCAGTCTCCCTAGTTCCCTTGGTAATAGAGGCAACCGATCATCCTGACGCAAAGAACGGACTTTCCAAGCCCCCACCCTGACTTCCCGCCTGAGGTTCAGCCTCTGGCAGTCGCTCCGGGTGGATGCCACCTCTGCCACCCCCACCGACGCTGCCCTATATAAAAGGGGGTGGCGGGCTGCGTGCCCCATCATCCACCTGTGGGGTTCCCTAGGGCTTTCCCCCACAAGCTTCACTCTGGGCTGGCGGCCACCAGAGCGCAGGCGAGACGAGTAGTTCCCGTTCCCAGCCTGTGCTCCAGCGGTCGTCCTCCCAACAGGGCCCACAGTCCGCCTCACTTGCTGGGTGGGAGGGACTTTTCCCCTCCTCCCAGCCTTTCCATTTATATAAGTCACTGCCGATTGGTTTTATCTGGGGGGAGGAGGACTGGCAAGGCCCACCTCCCCCGAGCCTCCCATTAACACCAGGGGGCTTGGGGGCAGGAGTTGGTACAGGGCCAGGGTGTGTCCACATGCCGGTGGGCCATGACCCTGAACCTCTGGGGCCTCTTGCTGCTCCGAGATCCCCTTCAGTTTAGCCTGGAACCGCAAGGTACCCAGTTTCCAAGGGAGGCCACGAGGAGGCACTGCAGGGAGTCTCGATGATGGAGAGGCTATGCACTGGCAGGGGGAGGCTTATGCAGAGCTGCTCCCTTTTTCGCGCGAGGCTAGCCAGCGGTGGCAGCTGTAAGCGAGAAGGCATGCAAAAGCTCTTAACACTAACTAGACTACCACTCCATCGCTTCACACCACCTTGTGCATGAAGCACCCTCCCATAATGCATATATGTACACACACACACATATATATATATATATATATATATATATATATATATATATATATATATATATATATATGTATATATATATATATATATATATATATATATATATATATATATATATATATATATATAAATATATATGTATATATATATATATATATATATATATATATATATATATATATATTTAAATACATGTATAAATATTCATGCATATATGTACATATATACATATATATTTAGGCATGTATGAATATATAGATATATATACATATGTATATATATGCATGGATATTTATATAGGTATATATATGTAAATATATATGTGTGTGTGTGTGTCTGTGTTTGTGTGTGTATGTGTGTATGTATGTATATATATATATATACATACATATATATATATATATATATATATATATATATATATATATATATATATATATATATATATATATATATAGATGCACAAACACACAAGTATGTGTGGGTGGGTGCATATATATGTATATATATATATATATATATATATATATATATATATATATATATATATACATATATATCATATATTTATATATATAAATATATATATATATATATATATATATATATATATATATATATATATATATATATATATATATATATATATATATATATATATATACATACATATATGTACACACACACACATACAAACATACACATACACACATACACACACACATATACATATATGTATGTGTGTGTGTGTGTGTAGATGAAGATATATATATATATATATATATATATATATATATACATACATATATGTACACACACACACATACAAACATACACATACACACATACACACACACATATACATATATGTATGTATGTGTGTGTGTGTGTGTGTAGATGAAGATATATATATATATATATATATATATATATATATATATATATATATATATATATATATATATATATGTATGTATGTATGTATGTAGATATGAGAGATGGAATAATGCACCGGCCGCATTTTATATCCTTCATATTTATAACTTCTCCAATCAGGATTCGATCCCTCGCCACCGCTGCATGTGAAAGCAAGACGGCCACTCTAAACCACTCATGCACGGCCCCCTAAAAGAAGTGTGCAACTAGGAGCTAACTAGCGTCCATAGACATTACCTTCTTACTCATACATGAGTAAGAATAGCGAAGTTTTACATGTGTTTAAAGCGGCCGTCTTGTGTTAGTTTCATATGGGAAGAGGGGGTTGTAAATTAGCCTGCTAAAATTGGAAAGAAAATCATATGTGAAATAAGATTTATTGCTATTATTTGTAATTCATTTCTTTCACCAGTAAGCAAGAATGTATCCAAAGTATAGGA
>NC_091555.1:26079266-26081766 GCF_042767895.1 Penaeus vannamei
AACATAAAAAAAATTATTAGAGTATTGAGTGATTTAAGTTTTAAGATGTTAAATCTCAAGAAATGATCGTTTGTGTGGTTGTGCCGCTGCAAGTATGCCATTAACCTGATTATTTTCTTTTGTGTTTTTTGAAGACATTTGGTTCTATCATCTAGCACCCCTCCCCGGAAAACGTTATAATATGTGAGTTGTGGATAAATTAGTGAGTAATAGAATAGCTTTAAATACTTATTTGTCAGAAAAAAATAAATAAAAAATAAAAAATGCCACATTGTTTACTTTTTAAATTTAGTATGGAAGTGGTGCGATTGCTCCACGTGAGTTTGCCGTCTAGAATGACACCAAGAAATGTAACACTTTTCTCTTGTGACCTTAATATTGTTAATTGTAATTTGTGGAATATCTGTTGGCATTTTTTTCATTTTGCTGAAAATCATATAACAGGATTTGTTCGTATTGTTAGCTCATTACATTTGATCCATTTGTCGACAAGTGCTAATTCTGTGTTTGCCTCAATGATTAGAGGTTCAATTTTGGGGCCATCTAAAACGGCTGTGCAATCGTCAGCAAATAAGGTAAACTTGAATTTCTTACTGTTCTTAGTTGCTTTATGAAAAGGAGGAAGAGAAAGGGGCCTAGAATCGAGCCTTGAGGAAAACCGTACATAGTGAGCGAGGAAGGTGATAAAGTGCCACTGTAATTTAGAAATTATAACATGTTTTATAAGTATGATCTAAACCAATTATTTGACACACCGTTAATGGTTTAATCTAGCAAGAAAAATGTCATGGTTGACTGTGCCAAACACTTTACCAAGGTCCAGAAATATAGCAACTGAGAACCTTTTTTAATCAAAAGACCTATATATGCTCTCAGTGAATGACACTAGAACTGATTCGGTCAATTTCCTTTTTGGAAACCGAAGTGCGAGGGAGAGAATGGTGTTTATGCAGTGACTTTCTAATGTTTCATAAACTTTTTTTTCTAAAAGTTTGCTGAATATTGTTAGGAGAGACATAGGCCTGCAATTAACAATCGAAGCAGGGCCTCCAGACTTTGGAATCGGGATTATTTTTGCTGTTTTAAAAGCACTGGGGAAAATGCCATATTTTAGAGATATATTTTATATATAAACTAATATATAGCATTGATGACGATTGCGGGAATGTTATCGCAGCCTACAGCTATATGTTTTAACTCCTTAACTAAACCTGAGCAGTCGAGGTCTCAGTGAGGGTAAGAGCCTTTTGTACCGGATTGGCTAAGTACAGAGAGAGAGAGGGGGGGGGGAGGGAGACGGGGGGGGGGGAGATAGAGACTGAGAGAAAGACAGTGACAGAAAGGGGGAGAGAGAGAGAGGAAGAAAGAGAGCATAAAAGGTATCATTATCCTTCTATATCACCCACTAGTGAGGCAGGTGTATATGTGCTACTTATAACTTTATTCTTCACAATCGTATTTTCAGTGAAATTATTCGGTTCCCGAACACCGACCCGAAATAAATTGTTAACTTTATTCAATTTCGGGTGAGTTAGATCACAAGATTATTGGAACAATTTTTGTTGTCGATTACCCCTCACCATAATTGTTTTGAGCAAAGACTACATATGAAGGATAGCAAAGCACGTAGAGATTTCTTTAAATACATTAAAATTAGATTTTGCACTTTTTTAAATTATGACAATGAGACAAATTTACCTAATATTTATCTCATGTGTATGCACATATACATGGCATCATGTTAATATTTCATTGTTTAAATACTATGCAACATTTTTGTAGAAAATCTTTGATGTTTAATGCAATGATTACGAACTTAAATTCAAACATACTCTACGACGATTCGGCATTAATAAATTCACATTTTTCATACATTTTTGTTGTCACTGAATTAAGGGTACAGGAAACACATTTATGTAAAACATTTTTTTTTATTTCAAGTCCTCATCCATCAAAGTATTCATGAAAGCAGGCCTACAATTAAAACAGAACGAGGAGTTTAAAACATGCAAAAAAACATGAAATCTCTTTCTGACTATTTGGAATAAGTGACGTTTCACGAATGTAAACAAACAGACGAAACGTCGCGTACACAGCGCCATCTATTGTTCAGATATCATGCTTTCCTATCTTTCGTATATAGCCTTTGTTTTTCCGGAAGACAAATTTAAATTGATTACCATAAATAAAACATCTGTAACAGTAATCCATTGTGAATAAAATACTCATTACAATAGATTAGAAGATATATGTGGACTAAGTAGGTTTTGTTCAATTTTCCAAGAGTTTGCTACCTAACACGATTTCGAGTCTAAAGTAGGCAAACACAACCTACCTCCTCGACGCACCGCGTTTCATTTAGAAGAAAGACAATTTCGTCTCCAAGTTACGCTTATTATAGGCCAATACTACTTATGGTAATTATATTTGCCTCGCATATTCCTCCAAGCTCTACCGGTTTGGTAAGCATTCAATATTAATGTCGTTATTGAGTTAACAC
>NC_091555.1:26136766-26159266 GCF_042767895.1 Penaeus vannamei
TTAGATTTCTTTGATGTTCGCTCTGTGGCAGAGGAATACATCATAACTAGTTGCTCTGGCCGTTCAGTTATGACAGGAAGGAAAGCTGGTGGACTATGCATACAAGCTGTTGATGGTAGTCTACAGATGAGCCTTCCTACAGTCATCGAATGTGATGAACTTCCTAATAATAGGACTGAGATTCCAACTTCCAACATTGCTCGACTTCATCCACACCTCAAAGACATTGGTTCAGAAATTTCACCTCTTGATGATCAGGCTCAGATTCAATTATTGATTGGTAGAGATCTACCCGAAGCTCACCATGTACTAGATCAAGTAACAGGTCCACCAGGTACACCCTTTGCCCAGAAGATGAAGTTAGGCTGGTTAATTATAGGTGAAGTCTGCCCGGGGAAGCATCACGCAACAAAGAATGTGAATGTAAGGAAAATATATGTAAATCCTGATGGTCGACCATCAGCCTTATCCAAGTTGTATATGTGTACAAGAAGACACAGGATATCACAGCGGTTTTACACCATGGAAGGAAAATGATATTGGTTCTACAGTGTTTCACCAAACCAAAAATGATGACGAACCTGGAAAATCCACAGAAGACAAAATGTTCTTGAAGTTAATGGAGAAAGAATTTGTCAAAGAACCAGCAGGTAACTGGAGTGCACCTTTACCTTTTAAGCCCTTAAAGAAAAGATTACCGAACAATAAATCCATGGCTGTGAGACGTGCCAATAGCCTAGCCAAGAGTCTTCAGTTCAATTCTGTTAAAAGAGAACATTTCCTAGACTTTATGAAAAAGCTTTTGGAAAGAGGTCATGCTGAAATAGCACCACCTTTGAAAGAAAATGAAGAATGTTGGTATCTTCCAGTGTTTGGAGTGTATCATCCAAAGAAACCTAGTCGTATCAGGTGTGTTTTTGACTCTGCTGCTAAGTTTAGAGGTACATCATTGAATGATGTGTTGATGACAGGTCCTGACCTAAATAATTCTCTGTTGGGTGTACCTCTACATGTTCAAAAGAATAGAGTGAACCGTATTCACAGGTCAACTAAGCCAGAGCAATGGAATTATGTTCCTACATCTGTGAATCCAGCTGATCGAGCAACTCGCTCTATGGTGAATGATTTCTCGTGTGACGACATATGGCTGAAAGGACCTGAAACATTCTTGAGTAGGCGTCATGATCTTGCTCAAGAAACTCCACAGCTAGTTCAACCAGAAGATGATAAGGAAGTAAGGCCAGATGCTCTGGTAAAGGCAGCTAAAACCTGTGTGATTGACAATTTATCAATTGGGTGTCACAGATTTGAAAGGTTCTCTGAGTGGTATCGCCTAGTAAATACTGTTGCTTTATTGCAGAGATGTGCATGTGCCAAATCATGTAAAGGTAGAGCTGATAGAAGTGTAAAGTCTTTCAGAAAAGCTGAAATATTTGTGATCAAAGCAGTTCAAAAGGAAACTTACAAAGAAGAAATTAGACTTCTTGAAGCAAAAATGCATCTTCCAAAATCTAGCTCGATTATGGCTCTCAACCCGTATTTAGATGAAGATGGTGTGTTAAGGGTTGGCGGAAGATTGCAACAATCAAGTCTTGGAAGTTACCAGAAACATCCAATCATTTTGCCTGGTAAAAGTCATATTTCTACACTTATAGTAAGTCACTATCACCAAAGTGTTCGACACCAAGGACATCATCTTACAGAAGGAGCTGTTAGATCTGATGGATATTGGATTACAGGCGTAAAACGGTTGATCTCATCAATCTTACACTCCTGTGTCCAGTGTAGAAAGTTACGAGGTAAAGAAGAAGTCCAGTTGATGAGTGATCTACCAGCAGATCGCTTAGAACATACTCCACCCTTTACCAATGTTGGAGTTGATGCTTTTGGACCTTGGACTATAACGACACGCAGAACTCGTGGTGGATCAGCAAATTCTAAACGGTGGGCTATTTTGTTCACTTGTCTTACAACAAGAGCAATACACATTGAGTTGGTAGAAGAAATGACCTCTTCAGCTTTTATTAATGCACTTAAAAAATGATTTGAAGCTCTCAGAGGTGTAAAGTTAAACTGTATAGATCTGACCAAGGAACTAACTTTGTTGGTGCAACTGATAGCCTCAAGATAGATGCAGTAAATGTGGAAGAAAAGAAGATAGTAAACCATCTGTACCAAACAGGCACTAAATGGATCTTCAACGCTCCCCATTCATCGCACATGGGAGGTGTATGGGAACGCCTCATTCGAATCTGCCGGAAGATCTTAGAGTCAATGCTAGCTGAAACTCCTTATAAAACTTTGACGCATGAAGTGTTATCAACCTTTATGGCAGAAGTATGTGCCATAATGAACAATCGACCAATAGTAAACGTATCAACTGATCCAGAAAACCCTTTCATCTTGTCACCTGCCACCATTCTTACTCAGAAAGTTGGAATAGACCATGTAGAAGATTCAGTAGGAGAAATTGATACAAAAGACCTTTTGAAAACAGAATGGAAACGTGTTTCTGCCCTCTCAGAAATATTTTGGAATCGTTGGAAAAAAGAATATCTGCACACTCCAAGAACGTAGAAAATGGTGTTGTGCAAAACCTAGTCTCACTGAAGGTGATGTTGTGTTATTGAAAGACAGAAGTGTTTGTCGTACACAATGGCCATATGAAATTGTTGTAAGAGCTATCCAAAGTGAAGATGGCAAAGTAAGGAAAGTGGAATTAAAGGTTATGAGAGATGGAAAGCCAGTTGTGTACACAAGACCAATTTCAGAGTTAATTCTTTTGGTTTCTGGTGCTAAGTAGCTATTTCTTATTTGAACAAGTCACATTTCAGTTCCTATTTGTTATTTAATCAGTATTAGAGTAGTGATATCACATTTGTTGATATCAGGCAGGGAGTGTAAAGGAATCAAGGATTCCTTGTCTGATATTATATATATAGAATTTAGATCAAGAATTTATTTGATTGAATGTATTAACATGAGAATGATTATTTAATTTCATTTAGTTTGTAACGTTGGCTACAGTGACGTTAGAGTTGTACGAACGCCCTACAAAAACGCATTGTTGTGAATCCGCGGAGCCCCTCTAGAGAGCCACGTGAGACGTCTTGTGCTGCGTACTTTTAAATTATTCTTGTTTTATGAAGATTTGGGCTAGCCACACTGTAAGTCAACTATTTATACTGTTAATAATGTATTGTTCAGATGTTAGAGCATATGTTAATAACAAAGTTGTGTCTTTCACGTGATATATAACTTGAAAATATGTGATATAAGTAAGTGCCATTCCTATTGTACTCTTATATTTTTACCAAGCTTTATTTCAGTTATTTACCAAAGAATAATGTCTAGTCTTTAGTTATTGATCTTTCATAAAGTGCCTTAACTCAGGAAATGTCATAAGATAGTATAAGGAATAAGAAGTCATTTGTTTGTTTAATGTTTATATATATGTTAGTCTTGCAGTATTTTTATAATTTTCTATCGATTTGTTCTTAATATTTCTATCTCATATTGTATTAATATTATTTGATATTTGTATGATTCATTTACTTTATTTGTGTACAACTTTTTATTTCCAAAACTGTGAAGATTTATTTTCTTACAGCTTTTCACCTTACAATCACGTGCACGTTCACGCGTACGTGTATGTTGTCATCTTGCAAGTTGGATACACTGCTCATACCTACCAGCTTGTGAACATGACAATAAAGGTTTAACTGACTGCTAGTGTTTTACTGGAGGCGGTACAGGGACTTGCTTGAGGAGTTTATTGGGGAGGTAGAGGTGTGACCTCTGAGTGACCCTGTGCCCCGAGTGCCGAGGGCGAGGAGAGTGACTTCCTGCCTTGGGACTGCTCTGCTAGGTCTTGGTCTGCCTTTGATGCTCTCCCCCTTCTCGAAATCGAAATCGAGAGAGAAGGGGGGGAAGGAAGGAGGGAGAGGGGAAGGATAAGGAGGGGATAGTGAGAGAGAAAGAGCCGGGGCTTAACCCAGCGTGCAGGGTAATAGATGGGGGATAGATGACTAGAGTCGGAAAAGGCGGGAAAAGGCTGGCGAGGTGAGGCCCCGCGCCATCTGTGCTCGCCGCAGCCATGGCATGATTCACCCATTTGGCGTGGAACTGGCGGGCCAGCTCCGCGCCAGCAGGGGTGGCCATGCCCGAGCTGCGGGTTGCGCTCGGCTAACGGGGGAGGAGGGGGTAGGAGGGCAGCCTGCCAGGCGCCATCTGCGGCTCCACCGAGCACGGACTTATCGCCCATGGCAACGGTGGTGCCCTCGGCTAACCTCGAGACTGCGAGGATGGAAGGAGGATGAAAGCAGATGCGACCGCAACGAGTCTATCTCCCCCGCCTGCGTCGATCAGAGATTTCTCTCTGTCGGCGGCGGGACTTCCGGGGAGATGTGCTCGGGCGGTCACATCACGGGTGGATTATCATTACTTGCCGTGGCACCTCCTCCCCGGCTCGCGCGTTGGCACTCCTTACGACAAAGGAGCCGCAGTCATGGCTCGGGTACGAGCGGCAGATGCCACGTGTCGGAAATCCGGAACCAATGAGATGAGGGTAAGGATTAGGATGCGGGACGCTTACGCGATGTGAGGGAAATGAGGTGGGAGATGAGGTCGAAGATGCCGTCACACAGGGAAAGGGGTTGAAGGGGAAGTTAATTAAAAGGGGAATAGGGCTTACCGGAGGGTAGTTGTTTATTGGGGAGGTTAAAAGTTCCGTTGGAGAATGAGAACGAACTTAAATGAAACTTAAAAGAACTTAAAAACACAAAAACAATAATTAAAAACAACTTTAAAGAAAAAACACAAGTTAAAACTACAGTGTAAAAGAAACAACTACATGCATTAAAAACAATGATTAAGCGAGTAAATAAAATAAAAGTGAACGTTAAAATGAACATTAAAAACATTAAAAAAACGAACAAACACAAAACAGGAGAAATGAGCCGAGCCAAGGACATCCCGGGGCCCGTCACATCGTGATGTGGCGGGCCTCGGGGTGTTCCCTCGCGCACAGCGTGGCTGGCCATTTCTCGGGGGAGTTAAAACCATGCTAAGTGGTTAAATTAATAACAACAATAAAACATGAGAGGGGAGAGCGAGAAAGATAGAAGGAAGTGAGAGAGTGCACAAAGGAAAAGAAGGCGCTGCCAAGCTCAGAAAGCTGGCTCAATCTCCTCAGACCAGTCCAGAGAAAAGAGATCACGGCCTATCCCGCTCCTCCGTCCCTGGATGAAGGCGCTGGAGCGCTCGATCCAGTCGGGGCACCATGCACGGAGTTTGTCCAGCTGTTTACAAATCATCCATCGCCACACGAGGTTCAGCGGGAGCACCGCTGCCCTCTCGTGTAATCGTGCTGTTGACACAAAGTCGTCCCACGCCACGCTGTAGACCCAGCGAAGTGCTTTGTTCAGGACGATCTGTAGCTTGCGTCTGTTTGTTTGTGCGGCGAGTGTAAGTGTGAGTGGTGCGTATGTGAGGAGTGGTGTGATGTGTGCTTTGAGCAGGTGCAGCTTTGTGCGCGAGGCAGCGCATCTGAATCGATAAAGCGATTGTAAGGTCTTTCTAGCCAATGCGGCTTTTGAAGAGGTATGATAATGAAATCTAAACATAGTGTCAAAAGTGACACCGAGGACGGTGCAAGAGTGTGTTATTTGAAGAGGTGCTTGTAGTCTGTCGAAAGAGGTTAGGTATATTGGATCGTAAGGAGGATTGTGTCTTGGGTTTATAAAGAGGACTTTTGTTTTTGTCGAGTTAGTTTTGATAAGACATTTGTGCTCCCATCGAGAGACGGTGTGAAGCTCGTCGTTGATTCGTCGGACGACACCAGCGAGCGAATCGTGTCTAGCTAAGTGCGTGCAGTCGTCAGCGTAAAGTAACGTCAGTGAGTCAGGGAAGGTGGGGTCGGGGAGGTCATTAGTGTATAATATGTATAGTGTTGGGCTGATTATGCTGCCTTGAGGTACACCTGCGTGCATATTGATTGTAGAGGAAACTTTGCCTTTAAATTTAAGCTTTAATTTACGGTCATCCAATGGTGCACGAGGGAAAATTGAATTTAGTGCAGATTTTGTACTTCAAGCCAGCATGCCAGACCGTGTCGAAGGCTCGCTCCACGTCTTTGGTCACGAGGACCGTCTTAAGTCGTCTGTCTTTATTGTTAAGACAGTAGTTAGTCAGTAGGTTCAGTGCGTCAGTAGTTGAGCAGTGAGAGCAAAAGCCAAATTGTTTGGAAGAAAGTAGGTCATGGTCGTCGAGATACCGCCTTAGTCGGGAATTAATGACTCTTTCAAAAATTTTGCCTAATGTCTCTAGTAAAGTAATTGGGCGGTAATTCTTGGGGTCAGTGAGGTCTTTGTTTGGCTTAGGTATGAGGGCCACGATAGTAGTCTTAAAGGGAGCAGGAAAGAAGCCAGAAGCAAGAGAGGTATTGTACAGGTGCGTCATAGCTCGTAAAACGTTGTCAGGAAGATGAAGGAGTGCGTCACGCCCGATATGAGAGGAGCCTGGAGCCTTACGAGGAAACCTCTTTATTATTTGTTTAATCTCCTCCAGCAAGATGGGAGCACGGAGTTCGCATGTGTCGTCCAGCCTATCCATGTGGATAATTGGCTCTGGCTCTGTTTCTATCCTGTGTTCTTGGCTCCAGGTGTTAATGGATTGAAAATGTTCATTAAAAAAGGGGTGTGGTTCATGAGGATAGAATACAGTTTGCCAGTGATCACGAACAATTTTGATAACATCCACGGGATCTGAAACTTGAGTGTTGTCCTTGAGGAGGTGACTGAAGGGAGGGAAGTTACTGCCTTTTAACAGTTTAATCTTTTGCCAAAATTCCCGTGGATTGCGAACTCGCATCGATTCTGTTTGTTTAATCAAATTTTGCCAATGAATTTTGCGGTCATTATCAAAACTATCTATGACATGGTTTCTGAGGATAGTGAGGTCCCACCGAACTCGGTGTAAATTCTGAATACTTTGAAGAAAACGATTCTTGTAGCAGGTCAGGAGACGCTTGGTTCTCTGGCTTGGATGGAATGATTTACGCATTTTGTAACGCTCTCGTGGGATGGACCGGAGCATTGCTGCTGAAATCCAAGCAAAGAGCCAGTGCCTATCTATTTCGAGAACATTTTCTCTGCCAAGGTTAAAGTCGAAATATTGATCTGAAAGATAAGATTTAAAATCGTTCCAGTCTGCTTTCTTATACCGGAAGGATGGCGTTTCTTTGTTATGTATAGGTGAGGTGGAAAGTTTTATGATGACGGGTATGTGGTCAGAACCGATGTTCGGACCTGGTTGTAGGTGTGTGTGGTAGGGGAGGGCGGCCCTGTTCCCGAACACGAGATCAGGTCTGCCTTTTCCCCTAGCCTGATTGTGGTGTGGAAGTCGGGTCCTATGTAATGTAGTCTTTTTGTGTTGAAAATAGACAAGAGCAGTCTACCGTGTGCGTTCGTGGTTGTGTGGTGTAGTGATATGTGTGATGCGTTGACATCCCCGGCGAAGAAGACTGGAAGATTATTATAGCTAAATAATTTATTGAAATCTGAAAGTGGTAAGTTTAAATTTGGTCTGATATAGGCCGTGGCAATCATTATAGGGCCCTGCTGGGTGAATAGCTTTACAGCAATGAAGGCTGGATGGATGAATGGGGGTGAAATGAATTCGAAATGAAGGGTGGATTTAACGAGGATGCAGGACCCTACGAACCAGCCGTTTCGTGACTGTCTTGACGTGTAGCCGAAGTGTTTGATAGCATAGGAGTTAGTGATAGAGGTGGAATTTAAAAGAACCACGTCAGGACATTCCCGATCGAGGAAATCGTAAAAAATGTTACGTATATTGAAAAATGATCTTACATTCGCTTGCACGATTGTCAGCACGCCAATCATGGTGAGTCCGGATGTTGTGGTCTCACCTTGTGTGGCGTTTGTTGCTCCCGGTAACGACGGGAACGAGCCCCCGTCGAGGGCTCGTCAAGGTCAAGAAGGGATTCCTGAGGCTGGAAGACTCGGAATTCTCGGGAATCGGCGGACCAATTCCCGATACTTCCTCGTCTCCCGAAAGTTCCCCTGACAGGGAGAACAGGACCTGCTCCCTCGGGGGGAGCAGTCAGCGAGGAGGCACCGGGGCCTTCCTCGAGACCGACATCAATCTCGAGGCTCTCGCTACTGTCGGAATCCGACAGGATGGTGTCGTCGTGAACGTGACGAGCCTCGGGGGCCGAGAGCTCAGGGTCTTTTTTGTCTTTTTTGGTGTGCATGTCTGGTGGTGAGGTATGTTTGCGTTTGTTGTCAGAAGTATCTGGTGTAGTTTTCTTTTGTGCAGTTTCTTTATGTATTCGTTGTGGTAGTGGCTGTGGGAGTCCGTGTGAGTGAGAGGTAGAGGGCTGTGTGGATGTCATGGTCGCCTCTCTGACCTCGGTGTGAGTGTTTGTGTGTGTGTGAAATTCAGGTATGTACAGGTTTTGGTCTTCGAAGATTTCCTCAGGAATCACAATGCTGGGGAAACCGTTTCTTTGTAGCATGATAGGGACTATGTTTGCGAATTTCTTGGTGTTGTATTTGGCAGCTATTAAAGCTACGTGTAGTATTGCTTGTATTTTAGGGTTGTTTGGTGTGAAGGTGTTTGTTTGGGGGAAGTGTGCAGTCGGCAGAGTGGTTCCTGGGGGAATCGTGTTTGGTTGTTTTGTGGTAGGTGTGCTTGTTTGTAAGGGTTGGGTGACTGTTGCGTATGTTGTGTTTTTGTTTTGTTTGAGTGTTTGTCTTTTTGTCTTGATTATTTCTTTGCGTGTAGGGCAAGACCCGCAGACAGCGACGTGCTGCCCCCCACAATTGCAGCATTTGATGTCCTTGCTGCAGGTGGAAAAGAAGTGACCTGGGTCACCACAGCGGCTGCAACGCTGCTCGTGTGTGCAGGTGTGTCTCAGGTGATTGTAACGGTAGCATTTCAGGCACTGATCGACCTGAACAAAGCACTCGGCTTCTACGTTGTAGGTGGGGACGGATGTGTTAAAAAGCATGATCCCACGGGAGAGAAGCTTCTGTGCTTCCTCGGGGGCTGAGCAGCGAATCTTAAGGATTCGCGACTCTGGTGGTTTGTAAACATCCACCACAGTGACATCGTTCATGGTGCTGACTTCCTCCTGGATGGCTTGGCACGATCGTGGCAGGATTGTCTTGTCGATCTTTTTAGCTACGACCGTGCACTTAGCCTTCGTTTCCGGGGAGGGGAGAGGTTTAAAACCATGATCAACGAGTTTTCTCTGGCCAGTAGTTCTTTCTTGGCAACAACTTTGTAGCCATTATGCACTTTGAAGCAGTGCGTGACAGCAACTTCTGTGATGGAGAAGATTTTCTGGAGAGCCACCTCACAGGAGATGGGCTCTCCAGAGTATGATAATTTGATTACGTGACCCATGGTGGCATCGCGTAAGGGTGATGGTGGGAAGTAGGGAGTCTAGCCAAGGCTAATGACAGGACGATGAAAGGGCGGAAATGGGTTTCAAAAAAGGAAGGCACACTGGCAAAACAGCTCTCTTTGTGTGTTAGGGTCGGTCGGGGTCGGGACCCTGCCGAACGGGCCAGGGCCCTTATATGTCCGACCGACACCTCGCAGTAAAAGAGCTGATTTGATAGTGCTTCGTGATTTTAATTGCAAGCACCCTGGGCTTACAATTAAAATCACTCGCCTCAAAGCAGTGCACGATAACACCCAAAGTTATCAGCACAAGGGCCAGATCGTCGAGCTCGCCGTGGGGGTGTCAAATCGCTCTCTATAGTCTCCCACGAAAGCAACAACAAAAAACCTTGGTACCTAGAGGTCCAGGTAAGCCCTTATCCCCCTTCTCTGCCTGACGAGACGTCCTTATATCCAGCGACTCTTTGTCCTGCTGGCGGAGGTGCCTCGTACCATATTCTTTGAGTGTCCATTCTTCCAACATACACACACATATATGTATCTGTTTATAATATATATATATATATATATATATATATATATATATATATATATATATATATATATATATATACATATATATATATACATATATATATATATATGCATATATATATATATATATATATATATGTATATATATATATATATATATATATATATATATATATATATATATATATATATATATGATATACTTACTCATATTATTTCTGTTGTAGTTTTTATCATCATCGACATTATGATTAATGCTATCGTTATGAATATTATTATATCCTTTGGACGAATTATAACGAAAGAGTAATTGCAACACAAAGAAACCGGAAACTTCGAACCTCTAGCTTAAGTATTCGGATTCACGAAGTCCTTTTTTATATTTCATTCTAATCACCTGACTCCTAAAGCTTAACTTGCCAAATATGTATGTATGTATATATATATATATATATATATATATATATATATATATATATATATATATATATATATATATATATATTTATATATTCAATATACTGCTTTTAGATAACTTTTTTTTTTCTCTCAAAAGCGACTCAGCGAATCAAAAGACGGGGTGAGTTGCCAATCTTTTATTATTTTTTAAATTGTACGTACTAGAGTTCTGCGCAACAAGTAGGCCTAGAATTTAGTTTACTCCTTTATTTACCACCCTAGCTAACTGCACAGGCGTGAGCAAGCAGTGGTACTGTATATTTTGATGTACATAATGTAATACTATTACATTGGAAATTTAGGCTACAACATTATCACGGTCTGTACTATATCATTTAAGATAAAAGAAGAATCACACAGTAAACTACTCATCTACCAAGCCGATAACCGGCTTAGGCATGGAAAGGCATTGTTACATTTGATATGTGGTCATGTGATACTAGATTCCAAAGTTAGGATACAAGATAGGTAAATCTTCCAAGACATTAGATGATATGAAGTAGAAAGGACTCAAGGATTGCAATGCATTCTCGTAGATTTATTGATGATGCCAGACCGAGAGTACCACAACTGAATTATTATCTGGTCTCCAGTGAGACAGTCAGCGACTATTTGCCGGAAAGGGATTATCAGCAGAGAAGTATCAGCATATGCATGTTATTGATAATGGGCCACATATCCTTTGTATATAAAATGAAAAGCAAAGGGCCAAGAACACTATCCTGAGTAACCCCAGAAGGCATATGGAAACTACCGTCAACATGAACGCGCTACTGCCTGCCATTTATAATTCATTTAAAATATCGGAAACTTTATCATTAACACCAACAGCTTGCAACGAAACAAACAAACCCTTGTGACTAACATTGTCAAAAGCTGCACTAAAATACAGAGACAAGCCTTCACTTATCTAAAGCTGACTGCATTTCATTCACCAACGTCTTTGTCCTCTACATGTCCATTACCCATTTTTCTTGTTATTAACATATCCGTTATTCATGGTTTTGTTCTATACATATTTGTTACCCACGTCTTTGTTCTCTTCATTTCCCTTATCCACGTCTTTGTTCTCTCCATCTCCCTTATCCACGTCTTAGTTCTCTTCATTTCCCTTATCCACGTCTTTGTTCTCTCCATCTCCCTTATCCACGTCTTTGTTCTCTTCATTTCCCTTATCCACGTCTTTGTTCTCTTCATTTCCCTTATCCACGTCTTTGTTCTCTTCATCTCCCTTATCCACGTCTTTGTTCTCTCCATCTCCCTTATCCACGTCTTTGTTCTCTCCATCTCCCTTATCCACGTCTTTGTTCTCTTCATTTCCCTTATCCACGTGTTTGTTCTCTTCATCTCCCTTATCCACGTCTTTGTTTTCTTCATCTCCCTTATCCACGTCTTTGTTCTCTCCATCTCCCTTATCCACGTCTTTGTTCTCTTCATTTCCCTTATCCACGTCTTTGTTCTCTTCATTTCCCTTATCCACGTCTTTGTTCTCTTCATTTCCCTTATCCACGTCTTTGTTCTCTTCATCTCCCTTATCCACGTCTTTGTTCTCTTCATTTCCCTTATCCACATCTTTGTTCTCTTCATCTCCCTTATCCACGTCTTTGTTCTCTTCATTTCCCTTATCCACGTCTTTGTTCTCTCCGTCTCCCTTATCCACGTCTTTGTTCTCTCCATCTCCCTTATCCACGTCTTTGTTCTCTCTGTCTCCCTTATCCACGTCTTTGTTCTCTCCATCTCCCTTATCCACGTCTTTGTTCTCTTCATTTCCCTTATCCACGTGTTTGTTCTCTTCATCTCCCTTATCCACGTCTTTGTTCTCTTCATTTCCCTTATCCACGTCTTTGTTCTCTTCATTTCCCTTATCCACGTCTTTGTTCTCTTCATTTCCCTTATCCACGTCTTTGTTCTCTTCATCTCCCTTATCCACGTCTTTGTTCTCTTCATTTCCCTTATCCACGTCTTTGTTCTCTCCATCTCCCTTATCCACGTCTTTGTTCTCTTCCTCTCCCTTATCCACGCCTTTGTTCTCTTCATCTCCCTTATCCACGTCTTTGTTCTCTTCATCTCCCTTATCCACGTCTTTGTTCTCTTCCTCTCCCTTATCCACGTCTTTGTTATCTTCATCTCACTTATCCACGTCTTCATTCTCTTCATTTCCCTTATCCACGTCTTTGTTCTCTTCATTTCCCTTATCCACGTCTTTGTTCTCTCCATCTCCCTTATCCACGTCTTTGTTCTCTTCATTTCCCTTATCCACGTCTTTGTTCTCTTCATTTCCCATATTCACGTCTTTGTTCTCTCCATTTCCCTTATCAACGTCTTTGTTCTCTTCATTTCCCTTATCCTTGTCTTTGTTCTCTCCATCTCCCTTATCCTCGCCTTTGTTCTCTTAATCTCCCTTATCCACGTCTTTGTTCTCTTCATTTCCCTTATCCACGTCTTTGTTCTCTCGATCTCCCTTATCCACGTCTTCATTCTCTCCATCTCCCTTATCCACGTCTTTGTTCTCTTCATTTCCCTTATCCACGTCTTTGTTCTCTTCCTTTCCCTTATCCACGTCTTTGTTCTCTTCATCTCCCTTATCCACGTCTTTGTTTTCTCCATCTCCCTTATCCACGTCTTTGTTCTCTTCATTTCCCTTATCCACGTCTTTGTTCTCTTCAACTCCCTTATCCACGTCTTTGTTCTCTTCATTTCCCTTATCCACGTCTTTGTTCTCTTCATTTTCCTTATCCACGTCTTTGTTCTCTCCATCTCCCTTATCCACGTCTTTGTTCTCTTCATTTCCCTTATCCACGTCTTTGTTCTCTCCGTCTCCCTTATCCGCGTCTTTGTTCTCTTCATTTCCCTTATCCACGTCTTTGTTCTCTTCATATCCCTTATCCACGTCTTTGTTCTCTCCATCTCCCTTATCCACGTCTTTGTTTTCTTCATTTCCCTTATCCACGTCTTTGTTCTCTTCATTTCCCTTATCCACGTCCTTGTTCTCTTCATATCCCTTATCCACGTCTTTGTTCTCTCCATCTCCCTTATCCACGTCTTTGTTCTCTTCATTTTCCTTATCCACGTCTTTGTTCTCTCCATCTCCCTTATCCACGTCTTCATTCTCTTCATTTCCCTTATCCACGTCTTTGTTCTCTTCATTTCCCTTATCCACGTCTTTGTTCTCTCCATCTCCCTTATCCACGTCTTTGTTTTCTTCATTTCCCTTATCCACGTCTTTGTTCTCTTCATTTCCCTTATCCACGTCTTTGTTCTCCATCTCCCTTATCCATGTCTTTGTTCTCTTCACTTCTCTTATCCACGTCTTTGTTCTCTCCATCTCCCTTATCCACGTCTTTGTTCTCTTCATTTCCCTTATCCACGTCTTTGTTCTCTCGATCTCCCTTATCCACGTCTTTGTTCTCTTCATTTCCCTTATCCACGTCTTTGTTCTCTTCATTTCCCTTATCCATGTCTTTGTTCTCTTCATTTCCCTTATCCACGTCTTTGTTCTCTTCATTTCCCTTATCCACGTCTTTGTTCTCTCCATCTCCCTTATCCACGTCTTTGTTCTCTCCATCTCCCTTATCCACGTCTTTGTTCTCTCCATCTCCCTTATCCACGTCTTTGTTCTCTTCGTTTCCCTTATCCATGTCTTTGTTCTCTCCATCTCCCTTATCCATGTCTTTGTTCTCTTCATTTCCCTTATCCACGTCTTTGTTTTCTTCATTTCCCTTATTCACGTCTTTATTCTCTTCATCTCCCTTATCCACGTCTTTGTTTTCTTCATCTCCCTTATCCACGTCTTTGTTCTCTTCATTTCCCTTATCCACGTCTTTGTTCTCTTCATTTCCCTTATCCACGTCTTTGTTCTCTCCATCTCCCTTATCCACGTGTTTGTTCTCTTCATTTCCCTTATCCACGTCTTTATTCTCTTCATCTCCCTTATCCACGTCTTTGTTTTCTTCATCTCCCTTATCCACGTCTTTGTTCTCTTCATTTCCCTTATCCACGTCTTTGTTCTCTTCATTTCCCTTATCCACGTCTTTGTTCTCTCCATCTCCCTTATCCACGTCTTTGTTCTCTTCACTTCCCTTATCCACGTCTTTGTTCTCTCCATCTCCCTTATCCACGTCTTTGTTCTCTTCATTTCCCTTATCCACGTCTTTGTTCTCTTCATCTCCCTTATCCACGTCTTTGTTCTCTTCATCTCCCTTATCCACGTCTTTGTTCTCTTCATTTCCCTTATCCACGTCTTTGTTCTCTTCATTTCCCTTATCCACGTCTTTGTTCTCTTCATTTCCCTTATCCACGTCTTTGTTATCTCCATCTCCCTTATCCACGTCTTTGTTATCTCCATCTCCCTTATCCACGTCTTTGTTCTCTTCATTTCCCTTATCCGCGTCTTTGTTTTCTTCATCTTCCACATCTCTGTTCTGAACATCTTTCACCTTTACCCCTCTTCTCTTTCCCTTCTCCCTTTATCTTAATTTTCCAAACCCCATATTTGAGACCCCCCCCCCCCCCGCACAATTCCCGTCGCCTTATCCTCTGTTTAACGAAGGCCTTTCAACCTCCTCTTGTTCTAACGAAGGTTTCAGCTGCATCGCCGTCACTACCTGAGGCTTCCCATTCTTTCTTTTTTTCGCTCATTAAGACGATTTGCTTAATGATGTTGCGTGCTCGTTAAGTCGCTGTGTCCAACGGTGTGGATCGGGCGCTGTGGATGTGTGCTTGGGGTGGGCGGGGTGGAAGCGGTAGAGGGGGTGGGGTTAAGTGTCTTTTTTCAATCTTTGTTGTTTGTTTTGGGTTGCTTGAGTGGATACATCTGCATGCTCGTAAACGCGTGTGCTCACTTAAACATACGAATATACGCATACACTTAAACACACAACACGCACAAACCCATACACACATACACAAACACACATATATGTATATATTCAAAATACACACACGCAATATATATATATATATATATATATATATATATATATATATATATATATATATATATATATATATATATATTTATATATATATATTTATATATATATATTTATATATATATATATTTATATATATATATATATATATATATATATATATATATATATATATATATATATATATATATATATATATATATATATATATATATATATATATATATATATATATATATATATATATACAAATATATATATATATAAATATATATATATAAATATATATATACATATATATATATATATATATATATATATATATATATATATATATATATATATATATATATATATATATATATATATATGTATATATGTATATATATATATATATATATATATATATATATATATATATATATATATATATATATTATATATATTTATATGTATTTATGTTAATCTGTGTATGTGTGTGCGTGTTTGCGTACATCCCCCTCCCCTCGCACATGTATATGGATAAATGAATTTATATCTAGATGCATATGTACATTTATTATATATATATATATATATATATATATATATATATATATATATATATATATATATATATATATATATATATATACATATTTATGTTTATATAAACAAATGGATATTTATTTATAAATATCCATATGTATATATGCAGCCAGAGAAAGAGGGAAGGAGAGGGCTAGTATATATGTATGCGAATATAAAAGAGTCGCGAAAAAAGTACGACCGGGACAGTTTATTGATGTCTTGGTATGTTCCGTTATAGAATGCAAGCTACACGTCACGGTAAGAATGTAACTATACTTCATCCTTTTTCAGACGAAAAAAAACTGAGAACTCACCCTGGCCTGTAGAGCACTTTGTCATTATTCTTATAAAGTTGCACTTCATAATTGTGGTTATATTTCATTCAGAATATTTATTTTTATTCTTGCGTATTGACATTTACTGCCTTTAATACTTCGGTACTAACTTAACAGATTTCGCGTTTTTTGCCAGCGTGTTAGGGTGAGGTGCCAGTTTCTTTCTTCTTTTTGAGAACGCAACCTCGTTACGACTATTCACTCAAAGCTATAACCTCCAAGAATCGGGAAATTAACGATGAATTAAATCGGCGGTCTGAGCATTAAAGGAGGGGGATATACAATTCTGGGCGTATTGACAAAAACAGGGAAAGACTAAAATTTATTTAGACACAAGGTATGAGACACAAACGGAGAAACAGAACGAGAAATACGATGGGTGAGTATTTTGGCCTTGTGTGTGTGTGTCTTGCTCTGTATCATTTTATCTGTCTATCTCTCTATCTATCTATCTGTCTATCTGTCTATCTGTCTATCTGTCTATCTATCTCTCTATCTATCTCTCTATCTATCTATCTATCTATCTATCTATCTATCTATCTATCTATCTATCTATCTATCTATCTATCTATCTATCTATATGCATACATACACACACACACACACATATATATATGTACATGTGTGTGTGTGTGTGCCTATTTGTCTAACTTATTATCTCTCTCTCTATGTATATGTATATATATATATATATATATATATATATATATATATATATATAGATAGATAGATAGATAGATAGATAGATAGATAGATAGATAGATAGATAGATAGATAGATAGATAGATAGATAGATAAATATATATATATATATATATATATATATATATATATATATAAATATATATATATATATATATATATATATATATATTTATATATATATATATATATATATATATATATATATATATATATATATATATATATATATATATATATATATATATATATATATATATATATATATATATATATATATATATATATATATATATATATATATATATATATATATATATATATATACATATATATATATATATATATATATACATATATATATATATATATATATATATATATATATATATATATATATATATATATATATATATATATATATATTATATATATATATATATATGCATATACATATACATATAGTTCACCTATCTATCTATCTATCTAACTATATATTTATTTATTTGTGTGTTCATATGCATGTGTGTGTGTGCTATAGGCAATGGATCAAATAGAATCCGGTCACATATCACTGTTATTATATGAATAGACTTCCAGACGTCCAAAGATGATGACCAGCGGGCAGATCTCTGCGAGGGAAATGCACCAAGAATAGAGAGGTGGAAAAGGAGAAAATATTCAGAAAAAATAAGAACTGCAAAATGGAATAAAGGAGACCGATGATCTAAGAGAACTCCGGAGAAAAGAGAAGGAAAGGTTGAAGGATTTAACGAGAAGAGAAAAAATCTTGGAGGATGCAAAAGCGCAGTGAAATTCTGACTCGAAGACGAAAATGGACAGGCAGGGAAGGGCCAAAAAAGTTTAAGAAAAAAGTTACTGGATGTTTCACAGCTGCAGAAAATAACTTTGGACACTACTAACGACCGAACTTTAAAAGATGACCCACCAAAAGACATATGTCAACAATCCTGATTATTTTTTTATTTTTTTTTTTATTGTTGTTATTGTTTTTATTACGCTCTGCAAGAAAACGGTCTTCTTGTATTTTTATTTTTGTCAGTTTATTATTAGTTTCTGTTATAATAGTTTTTATTTTCGGATTTTTTTATGTACTTATTTTTTTCTTTTAATTTCTTTTAATCTTCAATATATTTTGTTATTTCATTATTTCTTATCCTGTTATATAGTTTTCTTTTAATTCCTTCCCTTCAGATCATTTTTGTTTTTGTTCGATATTCTTTTTTTTTCTTTTCTTTTTTGCAGTTTCCATTCGACTCCCATTTTTCTTTTCGATTTATTCCTTATATTTGTTGTATACGTTTTATCTCGATTTTCTTTCTATTCCATTAAAAAAAAGCTTGAAAAACCTACCTATTTTCTACCATTCGCCGATTTCATCATATATAGCATTTCCCACTATTTCAACTCTCCGATCTTGGACATGAGAAGACATGAAAAGACTAAGGCTTGCAAAGCAGTGCATGATGCAAGTGGGTTTGGGTCAGCTTCCCATATCTGACAGCCTAAAGACAACCCTCGTGGTTGTAAATGATACTTAAAATAAATTCCCTGAGAAAAGTGATGATGGACCCAACTGTAGAAGGGATATCAACAAACGAACTCATACACAGAACGCAAATTGGGCATCCCATCTACTTGGGGAATACCAGCGATAATCCTCACGTATAGTATAAGAAGACGATGTGCGGTACTTAGATCGCTTCTAGCGATAAGTGTGCAGCTTGGCACATACAGGACAACTTAACATTAATTACCTTAACGCTAATTACATGTCCATACCCAGCTGGGGGTCGTCACCAAGGACCATGATGAGGTGAGGTTCGTGATTAAGATTGATTAATGAAGAAGAAAATATTTCGAAAATTAGGTCGCCATACTAACGATTATCGTATGAAGGGGGAAAAATGGAAAATCGTTAGGATAACCAAGGTAGTTTCTCATTTAGTGATCACTCATGAAAGCGAAAATCATGAACAATATGAAATCATAGTAGCTGTATAATATAATTAATCTCTAACACGGAGATAACTGAATAAGATATAAATACAAATGGCTTGAATGTATTTTTCGGTCGAGCAGAGTCAGATGGCCATAATTTTGTTAAAAATAGCAAGAGCTAGTATATGTAAAATTAAATGTGTAAAAAAAAAGTATGCAGTGATCGAAAAATAAGTAATCATATTGCTGATGGATTAAGTAAAAGAATTTACCACACTTGAATAATTAAAGAAAATTGTATCTATAAAAAAGACAAATAATTAAGGCAAACTATACTCCGGAATGTGCACAAATATACTATGATAAAAATGTAAAGTCACACAATTTAATTCAATGAATCATATTGTGTTCAGTTATATTCATGCAAACCTGAAATAATTTACAGTAAATCATTTGATAACGAAAAAGAACAATGACTATCGCAATGCTAATTCACTTTATCAAAATTATGTTATGCCAAATAAGCTGAAATGCGGGCGAGGCTAACATAGGTAATTAAAAAGTGAGGTATCTTCATCGTCTGACAGGACCTGACCTGATTTGACATGAACAACTATGTGGCAAATGGCTCACAAAAAAAAAAACGAGTATAACGTATTATACATAAAAGTTGATATCAATAAAAATACACGTAAAATAAGATGCACATTGCTTTAAAAATATGTATGATAAAAAATTGAAATGCTATTGGCTTAAACAGGGATAGAATGAAAATAGGTAGAGAGGGAGGGGAATAGCAGGGGGTTAGGGGAGACAGGGTAGGGGACGGGGGGACGAGGGTAGGTGAGAAGCATGGGGGAAGAAGTGAAATGTTTGTTTGTGCATAATTCAACTAAATTATTTAAATATTCAAAAATATCCCACAAATGCGTAGTTAAACCATGCCTAAATAAATGCACTTAATAATAATATGCGAACTGAACGTCGATATGGCACCTGTTAACCCAGTAAGATAATGAGAAAAAGAAAAAAATGTCAAGAATATGACAATGCTTAGGACTCTAGTCATGTGACCTACAATGTCCATAGAAATAGATGATAATTTAGAGAAAATGCACATTATATTTCACCCACATGAATAAAATATTTAAAGATTATAAGCGATTTATGCTAGCTAGGATAGCATGATCGAGTTAGATTTTTAAAAACAAAGAAACAAATAACTCTCGCAAGTGATAAAAATGGGTATTGCTTCCCTAAAAAATCGTACTGTATACACACATGGTGGAAGAAAAAGGGAAAAAAAGGAAGTGCCCACGACGTACTTACGATTTTTGGAGAGAGGAGGCATGGAATTTGTGTTGCAGCTGCATAGCGCGACATGCCGCTGTCTGCCACCAGTTGTCAGGGTTTGTGTTTTCCCCTGACTTTGGTGGGTTATAGAGACACAATTCTGCATTGGCCATTTATTGATAGAAGTGGAAGGTAGCGTGGCGTGGGCTGTGTCTCGTGCGGTACAATTTTGGGCAAAGGGGAGCCCAAGGGCATGCCTCACTCTCTCTCTCTCTCTTTATCTATTTATCAATCAATCTATTTCCCTCCTTCCCTCCCTCTTTCCCTTAAGAAAAGTCTTATAGAATTCTATAGAAATTCTATAGATTTCTATAGAGTTTTTATAGTGTATAGAATTGCTATAGAATGCCATTAAAAAAGTTCTATAGAGAATGTATTCTATAGAAATACCATAGAGTTTCTATAGAAAGTCCTCAATAGAGTCTATAGAGTTAATTTTCTATAGAGTTTCTATAGGAAAGTTATAAAAGTCATTTTCTGTTGATCACTCAGTAAATCCCAAACCAGTGGCATCACATGATAAAGGTGAATGAACTGAACAATTAATTGATTGCTCAAGAAGTGAATTTGAAAGCACTATGTGAGGACACTTTTAACTGAAATCGAACTTCATTGAGAAGTAACACGCCCAAACTGTAGTTATGGATTATGAAATCATTTATTTGAAATTCACATGCTTCGGCCTTTGCCTAGTATAACTGTCACGGTCATCAGTCGATGACATAACCGTGATAAAAATTCTACGCAAATTCAGCTATTCCAAATAAATGGGTCCATTTAACCTAGAGTTAAGAGATAATTAAACGTGCAAGATGGCGACAAGAATTTCCTATACATCACGTTTTCTGGATTTTTTTCTTTACAAAACTTACTATACATTATAAAGATAGCATACAAATTGACTTTGTATCAATGTGGTTGTGGAAAAATGATAAATCTTTTCTTGAATAAAACAGTGTAAGCTTTGGTGGTATTTGGCAAGTTTTCTTAGATGCCAAATCCCGCTACCAGACGTTTTTTTATTTATTGATTTTATTTTATTATTTTATTTTTGTTATTTGTGTATGTTAACGAGTTATGGTTCTAAATATAGTATGTTAGAGGTTGTAGAATGTAATTATTGGGTATAGTAAGGTATCTGAGACTTTATTTATGTGCAATGCAGTGACATTGAGGGATATTTCGTTTTTCTCCAGGTTTTCAACTGCCAAAATGTTACCATTGTTCGATATTTGTGTGTGTTAAGATTTGTATGTAATTATGGTATGACTAGGTTTATAGAATAAATTTACAAGCAACTATAATGTGTTTGAAATTTTATTGGGTAATTGTTGAAGACCGCGACGCACCCTCGCAGAGACTAAGTCGAAAAAAATGATGTTTTTTCTGCATGAAATCCTATGATTTCATCGATTTTCGGCGTTGTTTCTTTTGCGAATGAATCGTTCAGGAGATCGAGTACCATTTCTCCATCGACGATCTTGATTTGATAGTCCCGTTAGCAGGGGAGGGCATGAAGTATATCAGGGAAATTTCGGGGTAAAACAAGCTTAAATAAGAAGAATAACGATCAAAAATGCGTAAAACTAGCACAAAAAGCGCTTAAAATCGGCCAATGAAACTCTACGGATGTAACCGCCATCTTTGAAAGTTTACGGACTGACGCGAAATAAATCAAAAAAACTCTACGGGAACCCAACCCACATTTCGGCAAAAAAATCTACGGGAATTCACACGTTCCAACCCCCAAAAACGTATTGACCAATAAACCAACCAACCTAATATATCAATATAAATTGCCGTGACTAGGCGTGCCCTTCGAGCACTGCCCGAGGGGAGGGTTGATGGGGGGCAAGCCCCCCAACACCCCCCAGGACCCATTCTCTCCACCACGGTATGTACGGCAAGACAGAGCTGCATTCACACCGTAAAATAATAAACCAAATACCTTTATATCCTGAAACGTGAAACTTTCGTTTCTTTGTACTGTTGGGATTGCTTCGATTTTAATCACCTTTTTCGTCCTTTGGAGCTCTTGATGGGCTCAGATATAAAACTAGGATGGTTACTGAAGTCGAATTATTCTTCGATGCCACTGTAAAGGTCTTAAAAAAGAACCCAGAATCAACACAACACTGGAAACGCAACATTTCTCACCGGCTTTCAATCTCGAAATGAGCGGGTTGGTGAGCTGTCAACCTGTGGCTGGCGCAAGAAAGTGT
>NC_091555.1:26171766-26176766 GCF_042767895.1 Penaeus vannamei
CCTTAATGAGTGCTGCAGTTAAGTATATTTCATAGCAGTTCAATACACCTGATAATAGTCGAATATGTTGGTAGTAGTTCAGTATATTTGCTAGTTGTTCAATATATTTGCAAGAAGTTAAAAAGACTTGTTAGTAGTTTGACATATTTGCTAGCAGTTAGATATTCATGTTCGTCTTCGCTGTCCCTGACTCTCCTGTCTTCTCTCTGCCTCGTATAACCTATTTAATATCACTTCCTGTAATCATGATGTCAGAAGATTAAATCAAAATTGGGCAAATAGATGCAAGCTAAAACGAATAACCGTCTATGTTGCAGCTCATTATTTTTATCTTATGTATATCGTTATTCTTGTTTGTTTGATTTTGTTTGTTTGTATATTTACTTCTAGTTCTTTTTACTGATTCCTATTTTTATTCATTATATATATATATATATATATATTTATTTATATATATATATATATATTTATATATATATATATATATATATATATATATATATATATATATATATATATATATATATATATATATGTAAATTTATTTGGGTATTTCGCTTTTTTTTTCTTTTTAATGGCGCTCATGTCCAATTACACTGACGCCCTGCACTAGCTGTTTGCATTGATGCCATTTCTCCTTTTCTTTTCTTCTTTTTTCAGTCCGATTGAAATTGCAGCTTTGTTGTTGTTTATTTTTTTACTCCTTACTCACAGTTGTTCAGTATGCCTCTCTCTTCCCATGGTGTATTATATTTATTCATCTTATCAGTGTTATTTGCTCCCTTATCTATGTTTGTCCATTTATCAGATTATCTATCTACTTAGATTTATCATCATCCTTACTTCATTTTGATTAAATTCACTAAGGAAGACTACACTAGATGTAAGAATGGCAACTAAAAATAATAATGTGTAGAAATGTATACTTATGTCAACGGTAACTAACACCTTACATACAAATAATTTACTTCATAATTTAGCTGTTTAATTGTCCATCAACTGAAGCCCAAAGAGTAGGGAGACCTAGACGCACTTAGGGGGCGCATACCTCCTCCAGAGCTATAGGGTCACTGATGTAATAAAAATAGTCACTCTTGAAGAATTACATTAAAACCACCATTCTCAGGTACACTGGTAACGTGCGTAAACATAACCTTCCTAGCCGAGGTAATATAGGTAATGATAATAATAATAATTCCTGGATCCGGTCATGATCTGGATCGCCATCAAATTTTAATGGCATCTGCGTTAAGGCTTAGGCACATATCTGATAAGAAAAAAAAATATATAAAATTCTGTTCATAACTTTTTGAGTTGCATTTGCAATAGAAGCAACTCATGCAATCATTAAAAAATCCCTGGATCCGACTCATGATCCGGATCACCACTAAATTTTTTTTGGCATTTGCGTTAGGCTAAGACACAATTAGGTAAATATTTCACAAAATTCTATTCATAACTGTGTGAATTGACATGTTAACCAACCAACAAACTAACCAACGCTACCAAATACATAAGGGGGTAATTATTACGCCAATCGTCCACGCATTGGACTTCAAATAGCTACGCCCGCCCTTTCCCATAAGGAAAATTCTTTACTTAACCATGAATTTATACAATTAGTTGTTATTTCGTTTATCTATTGTTGATAATACGAGCATAATTCAATTTACTAAATTTTTCCTTGCAGTCTAACTTATGAACTAATGCAAATCCATAACTCTCCTATTGCATTGTCTAAGCACACATTCAACGTTGCAAGATTAACCATCAAGTAACGTAATGAACCACAACCGGGAATCTGCGAAGCACTTTTATTTTCAAATAATGGAACAGAAAGACCCTTTGTGCGCTACGCTATGCCGGCGCTCTATTGTTCACGCCTGAAGCCTTCGTTCTCACTTATTTTCGGCACCATTGCTAAATGCTCCTGAATTTCTGTTATGAATATGTTATTCCTGTGATGAACTTTTCTTTCGAATCTGTATGTATATTGTATACCGTCAGATATTCGTAGATGGATAAATAGATAGATTGGAAAAGAAAGAGAGAGTAGATAAAGTGTGTGTGTGTGTATGTGTGTGTGTGTGTGTGTGTGTGTGTGTGTGTGTGTGTGTGTGTGTGTGTGTGTGTGTGTGTGTGTGTGTGTGTGTGTGTGTGTGTGTGAGTGAGAGAGAGAGAGAGAGAGAGAGAGATTGTGTACACAAACTTGCGCACGAGAATGTGTTTACTGATAGATACATAGACAGATATATAGATAGTAAAAGAGACATACAGATATATAGGTAGGTGTAGGTAGATAGAAAGAATGGGGGAGTCACCTGTATGTTTATATGTACGGCGTATGTATATGTGTATAATGCAAACAAACGGATCCCAAAGGTCAAAAAGGTAAACTTTTGTTCTTTCTATCTTAAAAGAAAAAAGGGAGATCTTACCTGTCAGATTTTGAAGATCGAGAATTTTCAATATCTTTTTTTCGAAAAAAAAAAATATAAGACCCGGAATGGAAGCGGAAATTGAGTAAATTGATTAGATCTAAAACCGAAGGGAATGCGAGGTATTCAACAATTCTGCAACTCTCTTTTCTGCAGCCGGCTCGCGAGCGCTGCTACAGGAATAAGAAAAGAATCAAGGGAATGCGGGAAGAGTGGAAAAAGGGAAGAAAAGTCAAGGAAAGATGGGAGGGACTTCAAATCAACCGTGTTTGTTATATAAAGCTGTGTGTTCGTTTATATATGTATAATAAGTATATATTCATGTCTGTGTGTATGTGTGAGTGTGTGGGTGGGGGGGGGGGATAGGTGGGCTGTCGGCGAGGTTTTGCTGTAGGTGAGGGAGGGCTGTCGGTGAGGGTGGGCTGTCCGTGAGGGTGGGCTGTCGCCCTTGAGAAAATGTCTTATAGTATTCTATAGAAATTCTATAGATTTCTATAGAGGTTTTATAGTGTATAGAATTGCTATAGAATGCCATTAAAAAAGTTCTATAGAGAATGTATTCTATAGAAATACCATAGAGTTTCTATAGAAAGTCCTCAATAGAGTCTATAGAGCTAATTTTTTTTTATAGAGTTTCTATAGGAAAGTTATAAAGGTCATTTTCTGTTGATCACTCAGTAAATTCCAAACCAGTGGCATCACATGATAAAGGTGAATGAACTGAACAATTAATTGATTGCTCAAGAAGTGAATTTGAAAGCACTGTGTGAGGGCACTTTTAACTGAAATTGAACTTCATTGAGAAGTAACACGCCAAAACTGTAGTTATGGATTATGAAATCATTTATTAGAAATTCACATGCTTCGGCCTTTGCCTAGTATAACTGTCACGGTCATCAGTCGATGACAGTTTAACTGTGATAAAAATTCTACGCAAATTCAGCTATTCCAAATAAATGGGTCCATTTAACCTAGAGTTAAGAGATAATTAAACGTGCAAGATGGCGACAAGAATTTCCTAAACATCACGTTTTCTGGATTATTTTCTTTACAAAACTTGCTATACATTATAAAGATAGCATACAAATTGACTTTGTATCAATGTGAAAAAATAACAAATCTTTTCTTAAATAAAACAGTGTAAGCTTTGGTAGTATTTGGCAAGTTTTCTTAGATGCCATATCCCGTTACCAGACGTTTTATTTTTTTTATTTTTATTTTTATTTTTTTTGTTATTTGTGTATGTTAACGAGTTATGGCTCTAAATATAGTATGTTAGAGGTTGTAGAATGTAATTATTGGGTATAGTAAGGTATCTGAGACTTTATTTATGTGCAATGCAGTGACATTGAGGGATATTTCGTTTTTCTCCAGGTTTTCAACTGCCAAAATGTTACCATTGTTCGATATTTGTGTGTGTTAAGATTTGTATGTAATTATGGTATAACTAGGTTTATAGAATAAATTTACAAGCAACTATAATGTGTTTGAAATTTTATTGATGTGTAATGCATTGACTTTGAGTCAGTTTTCGTTTTGTGCCAGGCTGTTCATATTTTGGAAAAGGCGCGAGAAATGTAAACATTGTTGCTCGCGTTCCTGGGAGCTTGAAGAAATTTACGAGATTCAACATTTCTACGGAATTGTGAGCATCACCTGTACAATGTAACTGTGCAGTACAGTACTGTAAACAATCGTTTTAAAAACGCAATATCTTTCGGAGACAACTGAAAGCGAGCATTGGAAGTTCGGAACCATCAACGCACATGGTTGCTGAGAGTCAACAGCTGTCTCCTGAGCATCTATCTACCATTTCGTGTGGCGAAGACTGGCTTCACCGCCGGACAGACATCTTTGGAGTCTTATGAAGGTAAGACAAATAAAAACAGTATATCACGTGTATTAAAGTATGTAGCAATGCGAGAGAGGTGAAGGTGATGCTGGCCACGGCGCCAAGTTGAGGGAAACGGAAAAGCTTTCCTGCGTAAACTTTTTTTGAGTCCTATATTCTCTCAGCGTTCTCTAAGATGTGTATTTCATGACACATAGTTGATAGAAAAATCATATTGATTTATTTATATCACTAGCGTGCCAACTAGTAATAAAGTTGAATTATGGTTTGGCAATGTTGGGAAGTATTACCATTTTCTTCTGTTAACTAAGCTGTTAACTCAGCTATTACCAGAATGTGCAGCTATTTACAGCTAGTTAATTCTCTGATGAATGAGTTGGGTGGGTGATTGTTCAAAACAGGACTGCATGGAGAGATGTCGCCTTTATACTTTACATGCTGGCAAAGGCCAACAAATGTCCTGAGTTCATATTCAACAAGTTAAAGCTTAGTCTAAGTCATATAGTTCATTAAAAAAGAGACAGGGGAGTCTTCTTGCTTTCACCAGGGGGCTATGGCATATTGTGGCATTATTGAACAGCAAGAGCAATATATTCGCAGTGGGAATAGCCTTACTTTATTCAAAATATTTTTTTCAAACCTACTAGTTTTTTCATGAGAGTTCTTTATGACCATAAATATAGGTTTTCTCAATCTCTGTACATTTGTAC
>NC_091555.1:26181766-26201766 GCF_042767895.1 Penaeus vannamei
TGTCGGTGAGAGTGGGATGTCGGTGAGGGTGGGCTGTCGGTGAGGGTGGGCTGTCGGTGAGGGAGGGATGTCGGTGACGGAGGGCTGTCGGCGAGGGTGGGCTGTCGGTGAAGGAGGGCTGTCAGTGAGGGTGGGCTATCGGTGAGGGAGGGATGTCGGTGAGGGAAGGATGTCGTTGAGGGTGGGCTGTCGGTGAGGTTGGGGGGTCGGTGACGGAGGGAGATCGGCGAGGGTGGGGTGTCGGTAAGAGTGGGATGTCGGTGAGGGTGGGCTGTCGGTGAGGGAGGGATGTCGGTGAGGGTGGGTTGTCGGTGAAGGAGGGATGTCGGTGACGGAGGGCTGTCGGCGAGGGTGGGCTGTCGGTGAGGGTGGGCTGTCGGTGAAGGAGGGCTGTCAGTGAGGGTGGGCTGTCGGTGAGGGAGGGATGTCGGTGAGGGTGAACTGTTGGTGAGGGAGGGATGTCGGTGAGGGAGGGATGTCGGCGAAGGTGGGCTGTCGGTAAAGGAGGGCTGTCGGTGAAGGAGGGCTGTCGGTGAAGGAGGGCTGTCAGTGAGGGTGGGCTGTCGGTGAGGGAGGGATGTCGGTGAGGGTGGGCTGTCGGTTAGAGAGGGATGTCGGTGAAGGTGGGCTGTCTGTGAGGGAGGGATGTCGGTGAGGGTGGGCTGTCGGTGAGGGTGGGCTGTCGGTGAGGAAGGGCTGTCGGTGAGGGTGGGCTGTCGGTGAGGGAGGGCTGTCGGTGAGGGTGGGGTGTCGGTGAGAGAGGGATGTCGGTGAGGGAAGGAAGGGCGGTGAGGGTGGGCGGTCGGTGAGGGAGGGCTGTCGGTGAGGGAGTGATGTCGGTGAGGGAGTGATGTCGGTGAGGGTGGGCTGTTGGTGAGGGAGGGCTTTCGGTAAGGGTGGGATGTCGGTGAGGGTGGGCTGTCTGTGAGGGTGTGCTGTCGGTGAGGGAGGGCTGTCGATGAGGGTGGGCTGTCGGTGAGGGTGGGCTGTCGGTGAAGGTAGGCTATCGGTGAGGGTGGGATGTCGGTGAGGGCCGGATGTCGGTTAGGGTGGGCTGTAGGTAAGGGAGGGATGTTGGTGACGGAGGGATGTCGGTGAGGGTAGGCTGTCGTTGAGGAAGGGATGTCGGTGAGGATGGGCTGTCTGTGAGAGTGGGCTCTCGGTGAGGGAGGGCTGTATGTGAGGGAGGGATGTCGGTGAGAGTGGGCTGTCGGTGAGGGAGGGATGCCGGTGAGAGTGGGCTGTCGGTGAGGGAGGGATGTCGGTGAGGGTGGGCTGTCGGTGAGGAAGGGATGTTCGGTGAAGGAGGGATGTCGGTGAGGGTGGGCTGTTAGTGAGGGTGGGATGTCGGTGAGGGAGGGCTGTCGGTGAGGGAGGGCTGTCGGTGAGGGAGGGCTGTCGGTGAGGGAGGGCTGTCGGTGAGGGTGGGCTGTCGGTGAGGGAGGGATGTCGGTGAGGAAGAGATGTCGGTGAGGATGGGATGTCGGTGAGGGAGGGCTGTCGGTGAGGGTGGGATGCCGGTGAGGGAGGGCAGCCGGTGAGGGGGGGATGCCGGCGAGGGAGGGAGGGCGGTAGGGGAGGGATGGCGGTGAGGGTGGGACTTCGGTGAGGGTGGGCTGTCGGTGAGGGAGGGATAGCGGTGAGGGTGGGCTGTCGGTGAGGGAGGGATGTCGGTGAGGGAGGGCTGTCGGTGAGGGAGGGCTGTCGGTGAGGGTGGGCTGTCGGTGAGGGTGGGCTGTAGGTGAGGGAGGGCTGTCGGTGAGGGAGGGCTGTCGGTGAGGGTGGGCTGTCGGTGAGGAAGGGATGTTGGTGAAGGAGGGATGTCGGTGAGGGTGGGCTGTTAGTGAGGGTGGGATGTCGGTGAGGGAGGGCTGTCGGTGAGGGAGGGCTGTCGGTGAGGGAGGGCTGTCGGTGAGGGAGGGCTGTCAGTGAGGCTGGGATGTCGGTGAGGCTGGGATGTCGGTGAGACAGGGATGTAGGTGAGGATGGGATGTCGGTGAGGGAGGGCTGTCGGTGAGGGTGGGATGTCGGTGAGGGAGGGCTGTCGGTGAGGGAGGGATGTCGGTGAGGGAGGGATGTCGGTGAGAGAGGGATGTCGGTGAGGGAGGGCTGTCGGTGAGGGTGGGATGTCGGTGAAGATGGAATGTCGGTGAGGGTGGGGTGGCGGGGAGGAAGGCATGTCGGTGAGGAAGGCATGTCGGTGAGGGAGGGCTGTCGGTGAGGGAGGGATGTCGGTGAGGGTGGGCTGTCGGTGAGGGAGGGATGTCGGTGAGGGAGGGCTGTCGGTGAGGGTGGGCTGTCGGTGAGGAAGATATGTCGGTGAGGGAGGGCTGTCGGTGAGGAAGGGATGTCGGTGAGGGTGGGCTGTACGGTGAGGAAGGGATGTCGGTGAGGGAGGACTGTCGGTGAGGGTGGGCTGTCGGTGAGGGAGGGATGTCGGTGAGGGTTGGCTGTCGGTGAGGGAGGGATGTCGGTGAGAGTGGGCTGTCGGTGAGGGAGGGCTGTCGGTGAGGAAGGGATGTCAGTGAGGGTGGGCTGTCGGTGATGAAGGGATGTCGGTGAGGGTGGGCTGTCGGTGAGGGTGGGCTGTCGGTGAGGAAGGGATGTCGGTGAGGGAGGGATGTCGGGGAGGAAGGGGTGCCGGTGAAGGAGGGCTGTCGGTGAGGGAGGGATGTCGGTGAGGGTGGGCTGTCGGTGAGGGTGGGATGTCGGTGAGGGAGGGCTGTCGGCGAGGGTGGGCGGTCGGTGAGGGTGGGTTGTCGGTGAGGAAGGGCTGTCGGTGAGGGTGTGCTGTCGGTGAGGGTGGGCTGTCGGTGAGGGAGGGCTGTCGGTGAGAGAGGGCTGTCGGTGAGGGATGGATGTCGGTGAGGGAGGGATGTCGGTGAGGCTTGGCCGTGGGTGAGTGAGGGATGTCGGTGAGGGAGGGATGTCGGTGAGGCTTGGCCGTGGGTGAGGGAGGGTTGTTGGTGAGGGAGGGATGTCGGTCAGAGAGGGCTGTCGGTGAGGGAGGGATGTCGGTGAGGGAGGGATGTCGGTGAGGGAGGGATGTCGGTGAGGGAGGGATGTCGGTGAGGGAGGGATGTCGGTGAGGGAGGGATGTCGGTGAGGGAGGGATGTCGGTGAGGGAGGGCTGTCGGTGAGGGAGGGATGTCGGTGAGGGAGGGATGTCGGTGAGGGAGGGATGTCGGTGAGGGAGGGATGTCGGTGAGGGAGGGATGTCGGTAAGGGTGGGATGTCGATGAGGCTTGGCTGTCGGTGAGGGTGGGATGTCGGCGAGGGTGGGATGTCGGTGAGGGTGGGCTGTCGGTGACGGAGGGAAGTCGGTGAGGGTGGGCTGTCGGTGAGGGTGGGATGGCGAGGGTGGGCTGTCGGTGACGGTGGGCTGTCGGTGAGGGTGGGATGTCAACGAGGGTGGGCTGTCGGTGAGTGTGGGCTGTCGGTGAGGGTGGGATGTCGTTGAGCGAGGGATGTCAGTGATGGTGGGCTGTCGGTGTGGGAGGGTGGTCGGTGAGGGTGGGCTGTGGGTGAGGGTGGGCTGTCGGGGAGGAAGGGCTGTCGGTAAGGGAGGGATGTCGGTGAGGGAGGGATGTCGGTGAGGGAGGGATGTCGGTGAGGCTGGGATGTCGGTGAGGGAAGGATGTCGGTGAGGGAGGGCTGTCGGTGAGAGTGGGTTATCGGTAAGGGAGGGATGTCGGTGAGAGAGGGATGTCGGTGAGAGAGGGCTGTCGGTGAGGGAGGGCTGTCGGTTAGGGAGGGATGTCGGTGAGGGAGGGATGTCGGTGAGGGAGGGATGTCGGTGAGGGTGGGCTGTCGGTGAGGGAGGGATGTCGGTGAGGGAGGGCTGTCGGTGAAGGAGGGATGTCGGTGAGGGTGGGCTGTCGGTGAGGGTGGGCTGTCGGTGAGGGAGGGATGTCGGTGAGGGTGGGCTGTCGGTGAAGGAGGGCTGTCGGTGAGGGAGGGCTGTCGGTGAGGGTGGGATATTGGTGAGGGTGGGATATCGGTGAGGGTGGGCTGTCGGTGAGGGAGGGATGTCGGTGAGGAAGGGATGTCGGTGAGGGAGGGCTGTCGGTGAGGGTGGGCTGTCGGTGAGGAAGGGATGTCGGTGAGGGAGGGCTGTCGGTGAGGGAGGGATGTCGGTGAGGGTGGGCTGTCGGTGAGGGTGGGATGTCGGTGAGGGTGGGCTGTCGGTGAGGAATGGATGTCGGTGAGGGAGGACTGTCGGGGAGGGAGGGATGTCTGTGAGGGTTGGCTGGCGGTGAGGGAGGGATGTCGGTGAGAGTGGGCTGTCGGTGAGGGAGGGCTGTCGGTGAGGAAGGGATGTCGGTGAGGGTGGGCTGTCGGTGAGGAAGAGATGTCGGTGAGTGTGGGCTGTCGGTGAGGGTGGGCTGTCGGTGAGGGAGGGCTGTCGGTGAGGAAGGGATGTCGGTGAGGGAGGGATGTCGGTGAGGAATGGATGTCGGTGAGGGTGGGCTGTCGGTGAGGGAGGGATGTCTGTGAGGGTTGGCTGTCGGTGAGGGAGGGATGTCGGTGAGAGTGGGCTGTCGGTGAGGGAGGGCTGTCGGTGAGGAAGGGATGTCGGTGAGGGTGGGCTGTCGGTGAGGAAGAGATGTCGGTGAGTGTGGGCTGTCGGTGAGGGTGGGCTGTCGGTGAGGGAGGGCTGTCGGTGAGGAAGGGATGTCGGTGAGGGAGGGATGTCGGTGAGGAAGGGATGCCGGTGAAGGAGGGCTGTCGGTGAGGGAGGGATGTCGGTGAGGGTGGGCTGTCGGTGAGGGTGGGCTGTCGGTGACGGAGGGATGTCGGTGAGGGAGGTCTGTCGGCGAGGGTGGGCTGTCGGTGAGGGTGGGCTGTCGGTGAGGGAGGGATGTCGGTGAGGGTGGGCTGTCGGTGAGGGAGGGATGTCGGTGAGGAAGGGATGTCGTTAAGGGAGGGATGTCGGTGAGGGAGGGCTGTCGGTGAGGGAGGGATGTCGGTGAGGGTGTGCTGTCGGTGAGGGTGGGCTGTCGGTGAGGGAGGGCTGTCGGTGAGAGAGGGCTGTCGGTGGGGGAGGGATGTCGGTGAGGGTAGGATGTCGGTGAGGCTTGGCTGTTGGTGAGGGTGGGCTGTCGGTGAGGGTGGGATGTCGGCGAGGGTGGGTTGTCGGCGAGGGTGGGCTGTCGGTGAGGGAGGGATGTCGGTGAGGATGGGCTGTCGGTGAGGGTGGGATGGCGAGGGTGGGCTGTCGGTGACGGCGGGCTGTCGGTGAGGGTGGGATGTCGGCGAGGGTTGGCTGTCGGTGAGTGTGGGCTGTCGGTGAGGGAGGGATGTCGGTGAGCGAGGGATGTCAGTAAGGGTGGGCTGTCGGTGAGGGAGGGATGTCGGTGAGCGAGGGATGACAGTGAGGGTGGGCTGTCGGTGAGGGAGGGATGTCGGTGAGGATGGGATGCCGGTGAGGGAGAGATGTCGGTGAGGAAGGGCTGTCGGTGAGGGGGGGATATCGGTGGGGGAGGGATGTCGGTGAGGCTGGGATGTCGGTGAGGGAGGGATGTCGGTGAGGGAGGGATGTCGGTGAGGGAAGGATGTCGGTGAGGGAGGGCTGTCGGTGAGGGAGGAATGTCAGTGAGGGAGGGATGTCGGTGAGGGAGGGATGTCGGTGAGAGAGGGGTCTCGGTGAGGGAGGGATGTCGGTGAGGCTGGGCTGTCGGTGAGGCTGGGATGTCGGTGAGGGAGGGCTGTCGGTGAGGGAAGGATGTAAGTGAGGGAGGGATGTCGGTGAGGGAGTGCTGTCGGTGAGGGAGGGCTTTCGGTGAGAGAGGGATGTCGGTAAGGGAGGGATGTCGGTGAAAGAGGGATGTCAGTGAGGGTGGGCTGTCGGTGAGGGTGCGATGTCGCTGAGGGTGGGCTGTCGGTGAGGGAGGGATGTCGGTGAGGGAGGGCTGTCGGTGAGGGAGGGCTATCGGTGAGGCTTGGCTGTCGGTCAGGGAGGGATGTCGGTGAGGGAGGGATGTCGGTGAGGGAGGGCTGTCGGTGAGGGAGGGCTGTCGGTGAGGGAGGGATGTCGGTGAGGGGCGGTGCTCGGTGAGGGAGGGATGTCGGTGAGGGAGGGATGTCGGTGAGGGAGGGATGTCGGTGAGGGAGGGATGTCGGTGAGGGAGGGATGTCGGTGAGGGAGGGATGTCGGAAAGGGAGGGATGTTGGAGAGGGAGAGCTGTCGGTGAGGGAGGGATGTCGGTGAGGGAGGGATTTCGGTGAGGGTGGGTTGACGGTGAGGGAGGGATGTCGGTGAGGGGGGGATGTCGATGAGGCTTGGCTGTCGGTGAGGGTGGGGGGGCGGTGAGGGTGGGATGTCGGCGAGGGTGGGATGTGGGTGAGGGTGGGCGGTCGGTGACGGAGGGAAGTCGGTGAGGGGGGGCGGTCGGTGAGGGTGGGATGGCGAGGGTGGGCTGTCGGTGACGGTGGGCTGTCGGTGAGGGTGGGATGTCGGCGAGGGTGGGCTGTCGGTGAGTGTGGGCTGTCGGTGAGGGAGGGATGTCGTTGAGCGAGGGATGTCAGTGAGGGTGGGCTGTCGGTGAGGGAGGGATGTCGGTGAGGATGGGCTGTCGGTGAGGGTGGGCTGTCGGTGAGGAAGGGCTGTCGGTAAGGGAGGGATGTCGGTGAGGGAGGGATGTTAGTGAGGGATGGATGTCGGTGAGGGAGGGATGTCGGTGAGGGAGGGATGTCGGTGAGGGAGGGCTGTCGGTGAGGGAGGGATGTCGGTGAGGGTGGGCTGTCGGTGAGAGTGGGGTATCGGTAAGGGAGGGATGTCGGTGAGAGAGGGATGTCGTTGAGGGAGCGATGTCGGTGAGGGAGGGATGTCGGTGAGGGAGGAATGCCGGTGAGGGAGGGATGTCGGTGAGGGAGGGATGTCGGTGAGGCTTGGCTGTGTGTGAGGGAGGGATGTCGGTGAGGGAGGGGTGTCGGTGAGGGAGGGATGTCGGTGAGGGAGGGCTGTCGGTGAGGGAGGGCTGTCGGTGAGGGAGGGATGTCGTTGAGGGAGGGATGTGGGTGAGAGTGGGCTGTCGGTGAGGGAAGGCTGACGGGGAGGGAGGGATGTCGGTGAGGGAAGGATGTCGGTGAGAGATATATTTCGGTGAGGGAGGGATGTCGGTGTGGAAAGGATGTCGGTGAGGGAAGGATGTCGGTGAGGGAGGGCTGGCGGTGAGGGGGGGGTGTCGGTGAGGGAGGGCTGTCGATGAGGATGAGCTGTCGGTGAGGGTGGGCTGTCGGTGAGGGTGGGATGTCGGTGAGGGTGGGCTGTCGGTGAGGAATGGATGTCGGTGAGGGAGGACTGTCGGTGAGGGAGGACTGTCGGTGAGGGTGGGCTGTCGGTGAGGGAGGGATGTCGGTGAGGGTTGGCTGTCGGTGAGGGAGGGATGTCGGTGAGAGTGGGCTGTCGGTGAGGGAGGGCTGTCGGTGAGGAAGGGATGTCGGTGAGGGTGGGCTGTCGGTGAGGAAGAGATGTCGGTGAGGGTGGGCTGTCGGTGAGGGAGGGCTGTCGGTGAGGAAGGGATGTCGGTGAGGGAGGGATGTCGGTGAGGAAGGGATGCCGGTGAAGGAGGGCTGTCGGTGAGGGAGGGATGTCGGTGAGGGTGGGCTGTCGGTGAGGGTGGGCTGTCGGTGACGGAGGGATGTCGGTGAGGGAGGTCTGTCGGCGAGGGTGGGCTGTCGGTGAGGGTGGGCTGTCGGTGAAGGAGGGATGTCGGTGAGGGTGGGCTGTCGGTGAGGGAGGGAAGTGGGTGGGGGAGGGATGCCGGTGAGGGAGGGCAGTCGGTGAGGGAGGGAAGCCGGTGAGGGTGGGGTGCCGGAGAGGGTGGGATTTCGGTGAGGGTGGGTTGTCGGTGAGGGTGGGCTGTCGGTGGGGGAGGGATGTCGGTGAGGGTGGGATGTCGGTGAGGCTTGGCTGTTGGTGAGGGTGCGCTGTCGGTGAGGGTGGGATGTCGGCGAGGGTGGGTTGCCGGCGAAGGTGGGCTGTCGGTGAGGGAGGGATGTCGGAGAGGATGGCCTGTCGGTGAGGGTGGGATGGCGAGGGTGGGCTGTCGGTGACGGTGGGCTGTCGGTGAGGGTGGGATGTCGGCGAGGGTTGGCTGTCGGTGAGTGTGGGCTGTCGGTGAGGGAGGGATGTCGGTGAGCGAGGGATGTCAGTAACGGTGGGCTGTCGGTGAGGGAGGGATGTCGGTGAGCGAGGGATGTCAGTGAGGGTGGGCTGTCGGTGAGGGAGGGATGTCGGTGAGGATGGGATGCCGGTGAGGGAGAGATGTCGGTGAGGAAGGGCTGTCGGTGAGGGAGGGATATCGGTGGGAGAGGGATGTCGGTGAGGCTGGGATGTCGGTGAGGGAGGGATGTCGGTGAGGGAGGGATGTCGGTGAGGGAAGGATGTCGGTGAGGGAGGGCTGTCGGTGAGGGAGGAATGTCAGTGAGGGAGGGATGTCGGTGAGGGAGGGATGTCGGTGAGAGAGGGCTCTCGGTGAGGGAGGGATGTCGGTGAGGCTGGGCTGTCGGTGAGGCTGGGATGTCGGTGAGGGAGGGCTGTCGGTGAGGGAAGGATGTAGGTGAGGGAGGGATGGCGGTGAGGGAGTGGTGTCGGTGAGGGAGGGCTTTCGGTGAGAGAGGGATGTCGGTAAGGGAGGGATGTCGGTGAAAGAGGGATGTCAGTGAGGGTGGGCTGTCGGTGAGGGTGGGATGTCGGTGAGGGTGGGATGTAGGTGAGGGAGGGATGTCGGTGGGGGAGGGATGTCGGTGAGGGAGTGATGTCGGTGAGGCTTGGCTGTCGGTGAGGGAGGGATGTCGGTGAGGCTTGGCTGTAGGTGAGGGAGGGATGTCGGTGAGAGAGGGATGTCGGTGAGAGAGGGCTGTCGGTGAGGGAGGGCTGTCGGTGAGGGTGGGCTGTCGGTGAGGGAGGGATGTCGGTGAGGGTGCTCGGCGGTGAGGGAGGGCTGTCGGTGAGGGAGGGCTGCCGGTGAGGGGGGGTTGTCGGTGAGGGAGGGCTGTCGGTGAGGGAGGGCTGTCGGTGAGGGTGGGCTATCGGTGAGGGAGAGATGGTGAGGGAGGGATGTCGGTGAGGGTGCGCGGCGGTGAGGAAGGGATGTCGGTGAGGGAGGGATGTCGGTGAGGGAGGGATGTCGGTGAGGGTGGCCTGTCGGTGAGGGTGGGCTGTCGGTGAGGGAGGGATGTCGGCTAGGGTGCGCGGCGGTGAGGGAGGGATGTCGGTGAGGGAGTGATGTCGGTGAGGGAGGGCTGTCGGTGAGGGTGGGCTGTTGGTGAGGGTGGGCTGTCGGTGAGGGAGGGATGTCGGTGAGGGTGGGATGTCGGTGAGGGAGGGATGTCGGTGAGAGTGGGCTGTCGGTGACGGAGGGATGTCGGTGAGGGAGGGATGTCGGTGAGGGAGGGCTGTCGGTGAGGGTGGGCTGTCGATGAAGGAGGAATGTCGGTGAGAGTCGGCTGTCGGTGAGGGAGGGATGTCGGTGAGGGTGGGCTGTCGGTGAGGGAGGGCTGTCGGTGAGGGAGGGATGTCGGTGAGGGAGGGCTGTTGGTGAGGGTGGGCTGTCGGTGAGGGAAGGATGTCGGTGAGGGAGGGCTGTCGGTGAGGGAGGGATGTCGGTGAGGATGGGCTGTCGGTGAGGGTAGGCTGTCGGTGAGGGAGGGATGACGGTGAGGGAGGGATGTCGGTGAGGGTATGCTGTCGGTGAGGGAGGGATGCCGGTGAGAGTGGGCTGTCGGTGAGGCAGGGCTGTCGGTTAGGTAGAGATGTCGGTGAGTGACGGCGGTCGGTGAGAGAGGGATGTCGGTGAAGGTGGGCTGTCTGTGAGGCAGGGATGTCGGTGAGGGTGGGCTGTCTGTGAGAGTGCGCTGTCGGTGAGGGTGGGCTGTCAGTGAGGGTGTGCTTTCGGTGAGACAGGGATGTCGGTGAGGGTGGGCTGTCGGTGAGGGTGGGATTTTGGTGAGGGTGGGCTGTCGGTGAAGGTAGGCTATCGGTTAGGGTGGGCTGTCGGTGAGGGTGGGCTGTCGTTGAGGGTGGGCTGTAAGTGAGGGTTTGCTGTCGGTGAGGGATGGATGTCGGTGAGGGTGGGCTGTCGGTGAGGGTGGGATTTCGGTGAGGGTGGGCTGTCGGTGAAAGTAGGCTATCGGTGAGGGTGGGATGTCGGTGAGGGAGGGATGTCGGTGAGAGCGGGATGTCGGTTAGGGTGGGCTGTCGGTGAGGGAGGGATGTCGGTGAGGGTGGGCTTTCGGTGAGGGAGGGATGACGGTGACGGAGGGATGTCGGTGAAGTTGGCTGTCGGTGAGGGAGGGATGTCGGTGAGGGTGGGCTGTCGGCGAGGGAGGGATGTCGGTGAGGGTAGGCTTTCGGTGAGGGAGGGCTGTCGGTGAGGGTGGGCTGTCGGTGAGGGAGGGATGTCGTTGAGGGTAGGCTGTCGGTGAATGTGGGCTGTCGGTGAGGGTGGGTTGTCGGTGAGGGTGGGCTGTCGGTGAGGGTGGGCTGTCGGTGAGGGTGGGATTTCGGTGAGGGTGGGCTGTCGGTGGAGGTAGGCTATCGGAGAGGGTGGGATGTCGGTGAGGGTGGGATGTCGGTGAGGGTGGGCTGTCAGTGAGGGTGTGCTTTCGGTGAGGGAGGGATGTCAGTGAGGGTGGGCTGTCGGTGAGGGTGGAATGTCGGTGAGGGAGGGATGTCGGTCAGGGCGGGATGTTGGTTAGGGTGGGCTGTCGGTGAGGGAGGGATGTCGGTGAGGGTGGGCTTTCGGTGAGGGAAGGCTGTCGGTTAGGGAGGGTTGGCGGTGAGGGAGGGATGTCGGTGAGGGAGGGATGTCGGTGAGGGAGGGATGTCGGTGAGGGAGGGATGTCGGTGAGGCTTGGCCGTGGGTGAGGGAGGGATGTCGGTGAGGCTTGGCCGTGGGTGAGGGAGGGATGTCGGTGAGGGAGGGTTGTTGGTGAGGGAGGGATGTCGGTCAGAGAGGGCTGTCGGTGAGTGAGGGCTGTCGGTGAGGGAGGGATGTCCGTGAGGGATGGATGTCGGTGAGGGAGTGATATCGGTGAGGCTTGGCCGTGGGTGAGGGAGGGATGTCGGTGAGGGAGGGATGTCGGTGAGGGAGGGATGTTAGTGAGGGATGGATGTCGGTGAGGGAAGGATGTCGGTGAGGGAGGGCTGTCGGTGAGGGAGGGCTGTCGGTGAAGGTGGGATGTCGGTGAGGCTGGGATGTCGGTGAGACAGGGATGTAGGTGAGGGAGGGTTGTCGGTGATGGAGGGCTGTCGGTGAGGGTGGGATGTCGGTGAGGGAGGGATGTCGGTGGGAGAGGGATGTCGGTGGGAGAGGGATGTCGGTGAGGGAGAGCTGTCGGTGAGGGAGGGCTGTCGGTGAGAGAGGGATGTAGGTGAGGGAGGGATGTAGGTGAGGTTGGGCTGTCGGTGAGGGTGGGTTGAGGGTGAGAGTGGGCTGTCGGTGAGGGAGGGCTGTTCTTGAGGGTGGGCTGTCGGTGAGGGAGAGATGTCGGTGAGGGTGCGCGTTGGTGAGGGAGGGCTGTCGGTGAGGGAGGGCTGTCTGTGAGGGAGGGATGTCGGTGAGGGAGGGATGTCGGTGAGGGAGGGCTGTCGGTGAGAATGGGCTGTCGGTGAGGGAGGGTTGTCGGTGAGGGAGGGATGTCGGTGAGGGAGGGCTGTCGGTGTGACAGGGATGTCGGTGAGGGAGAGCTGTCGGTGAGGGAGGGATGTCGGTGAGAGTGGGCTGTCGATGAGGGTGGGCTGTCGGTGAGGGAGGGATGTCGGTGAGGGAGGGCTGTTGGTGAGGGTGGGCTGTCGGTGAGGGTGGGCTGTCGGTGAGGGTGGGCTGTCGGTGAGGGAGGGCCGTGGGTGAGGGAGGGATGTCGGTGAGAGAGGGCTGTCGGTGAGTGAGGGCTGTCGGTGAGGGTCGGATTTCGGTGAGGGTGGGCTGTCGGTGAGGGAGGGATGTCGGTGAGGGAGGGATGTCGGTCAGGAACGGATGCCGGTGACGGAGGGCTGTCGGTGAGGGAGGGATGTCGGTGAGGGTGGGCTGTTGGTGAGGGTGGGCTGTCGGTGACGGAGGGATGTCGGTGAGGGAGGTCTGTCGGTGAGGGTGGGCTGACGGTGAGGGTGGGCTGTCGGTGAGGCTTGGCTGTCGGTGAGGGAGGGATGTCGGTGAGGGTGGGCTGTCGGTGAGGGTGGGATGGCGAGGGTGGTCTGTCGGTGACGGTGGGCTGTCGGTGAGGGTGGGATGTCGTCGAGGGTGGGCTGTCGGTGAGTGTGGGCTGTCGGTGAGGGATGGATGTCGGTGAGGGAGTGATATCGGTGAGGCTTGGCCGTGGGTGAGGGAGGGATGTCGGTGAGGGAGGGATGTCGGTGAGGGAGGGATGTTAGTGAGGGATGGATGTCGGTGAGGGAGGGATGTCGGTGAGGCTTGGCCGTGGGTGAGGGAGGGTTGTTGGTGAGGGAGGGATGTCGGTCAGAGAGGGCTGTCGGTGAGTGAGGGCTGTCGGTGAGGGAGGGATGTCCGTGAGGGATGGATGTCGGTGAGGGAGGGATGTCGGTGAGGGAGGGCTGGCGGTGAGTGGGGGATGTCGGTGAGGCTGGGCTATCGGTGAGGCTGGGATGTCGGTGAGGGAGGGAGGTCGGTGAGGGAAGGATGTAGGCGAGGGAGGGATGCCGGTGAGGGAGTGCTTTCGGTGAGGGAGGGCTGTCGTGGAGAGAGGGATGGCGGTAAGGGAGGGATGTCGGTTAGAGAGTGATGTCGGTGAGGGAGGGCTGCCGGTGAGGGAGGGCTGTCGGTGAAGGTGGGATGTCGGTGAGGCTGGGATGTCGGTGAGGGAGGGCTGTCGATGAGGGAGGGCTGTTGGTGAGGGATGGATTTCGGTGAGGGAGGGCTGTCGGTGAGGGTGGGCTGTCGGTGAGGGAGGGATGTCGGTGAGAGTGGGATGTCGGTGAGGGAGAGATGTCGGTGAGGGAGGGATGTCGGTGAGAGTGGGCTCTCGGTGAGGGAGGGCTGTCGGTGAGGGAGGGATGTCGATGAGAGTGGGCTGTCGGTGAGGGAGGGATGTCGGTGAGGGAGGGATGTCGGTGAGAGTGGGCTGTCGGTGAGGGTGGGCTGTCGGTGAGGGTGGGTTGTCGGTGAGGGAGGGCTGTCGGTGAGGGTGGGCTGTCGGTGAGGGTGGGCTGTCGGTGAAGGTGGGCTGTCGGTGAGGGAGGGATGTAGGTGAGGGAGGGATGTCGGTGAGGGAGGGCTGTCGGTAAGGGAGGGCTGTCGGTGAGGGTGGGATGTCGGTGAGGGTGGGCTGTCGGTAAGGGAGGGATGTCGGTTAGGGAGGGTTGTCGGTGAGGAAGAGATGCCGGTGACGGAGGGATGTCGGTGAGGGAGGGATGTCGGTGAGGGTGGGCTGTTGGTGAGGGTGGGCTGTCGGTGACGGAGGGATGTCGGTGAGGGAGGTCTGTCGGCGAGGGTGGGCTGTCGGTGAGGGTGGGCTGTCGGTGAGGAAGGGCTGTCGGTGAGGGTGGGCTGTCGGTGAGGGAGGGATGTCGGAAAGGGAGGGATGTCGGAGAGGGAGGGATGTCGGTGAGGGAGGGATGTCGGTGAGGGAGGGATGTCGGTGAGGGAGGGCTGTCGGTGAGGGAGGCATGTCGGTGAGGGTGGGATTTCGGTGAGGGTGGGCTGTCGGTGAGGGTGGGCTGTCGGTGAGGGAGGGCTGTCGGTGAGGGTGGGCTGACGTCGAGGGTGGGCTGTCGGTGAGGGTGGGCTGTCGGTGAGGGAGGGATGTTGGTGAGGGAGGACTGTCGGTGAGGGAGGGCTGTCGGTGAGGGTCGGATTTCGGTGAGGGTGGGCTGTCGGTGAGGGAGGGATGTCGGTGAGGGAGGGATGTCGGTGAGGAAGGGATGCCGGTGACGGAGGGCTGTCGGTGAGGGAGGGATGTCGGTGAGGGTGGGCTGTCGGTGACGGAGGGATGTCGGTGAGGGAGGTCTGTCGGCGAGGGTGGGCTGTCGGTGAGGGTGGGCTGTCGGTGAGGGTGGGCTGTCGGTGAGGGAGGGCTGTTAGTGAGGGAGGGATGTCGGTGAGGGAGGGATGTCGGTGAGGGAGGGCTGTTGGTGAGGGTGTGCTGTCGGTGAGGGTGGGCTGTCGGTGAGGGTGGGCTGTCGGTGAGGGAGGGCTGTCGGTGAGGTTGGGCTGTCGGTGAGGGTGGGCTGTCGGTGAGGGTGGGCTGTCGGTGAGGGAGGGATGTCGGTGAGGGTTGGCCGTCGGTGAAGGAGGGATGTCGGTGAGGGAGGGCTGTCAGTGAGAGAGGGATGTCGGTGAGGGAGGGATGTCGGTGAGAGAGGGCTGTCGGTGAGAGAGGGCTGTCGGTGAGGGAGGGCTGTCGGTGAGGGTGGGCTGTCGGTGAGGGAGGGATGTCGGTGAGGGAGGGATGTCGGTGAGGGAGGGCTGTCGGTGAGGGTGGGTTGTCGGTGAGGGAGGGCTGTCGATGAGGGAGGGCTGTTGGTGAGGGTGGGCTATCGGTGAGGGAGGGATGTCGGTGAGGAAGGGATGTCAGTGAGGGAGGGCTGTCGGTGAGGGTGGGCTGTCGGTGAGGGTGGGCTGTCGGTGAGGGAGGGATGTCGGTGAGGGAGGGCTGTCGGTGAGGGAGTGATGTCGGTGAGGGAGGGCTGTCGGTGAGGGTGGGCTGTTGGTGAGGGTGGGCTGTCGGTGAGGGAGGGCTGTTGGTGAGGGAGGGATGTCGGTGAGGGTGGGGTGACGGTGAGGGAGCGAGGTCGGTGAGAGTGGGCTGACGGTGACGGAGGGATTTCGGTGAGGGAGGGATGTCGGTGAGGGAGGGCTGTCGGTGAGGGCGGGCTGTCGATGAAGGAGGGATATCGGTGAGAGTGGGCTATCGGTGAGGGAGGGATGTCGGTGAGGGAGGGATGTCGGTGAGGGAGGGCTGTCGGTGAGGGAGGGATGTCGGTGAGGGAGGGCTGTTGGTGAGGGTGGGCTGTCGGTGAGGAAGGGATGTCGGGGAGGGAGGGCTGTCGATGAGGGAGGGATGTCGGTGAGGATGGGGTGTCGGTGAGAGTGGGCTGTCGGTGAGGGAGGTCTGTCGATGAGGGAGGGATGGCGGTGAGAGGGGGCTGTCGGTGAGGGAGGGTTGTCGGTGAGGGAGGGATGTCGGTGAGGGAGGGATATCGGTGAGGGAGGGATGTCGGTGAGGGTGGGCTGTTGGTGAGGGAGGGCTTTCGGTAAGGGTGGGTTATCAGTGAGGGTGGGCTGTCGGTGAGGGTGGGCTGTCGGTTAGGGTGGGCTGTCAGTGAGACAGGGATGTCGGTGAGAGTTGGATGTCGGTGAGGGTTGGCTGTCGGTGAGGGTGGGCTGTCGGTGAGGGTGGCCTGTCAGTGAGAGTGTGCTGTCGGTGAGGGTGGGCTGTCGGTGAGGGTGGGCTGTCGGCGTGAGTGGGGGAAAATGGGCGGATGTGGATGGATGGATGTTAGTGGGTGAATGTGCGTGAGTAGGACGACAATGGGCGGACCCTTTCGTGAATTCCTCAACAGAACCTCATAAACCGCAAGTAATGAGATCCGGAAACAAGGGCGAGGGATAATGCCCTTTATGCTTCCGCGGACTAAGGCTCAGTATCGCTTGCCTCGGGTTGTTATTACTTTCATCACCTCCATTACCGGAAACTGATGGAACATTAGGTCGATCCATAATCAATACTGCGCAATCTTGTCACTTGAGTGTGGGTGGGAGGGTGGATTTGTGGATGGGTGGATGTTAGTGGGGGGCAATGGGCGGATGTGGGTGGGTGGAATGGGTAGGCAGAAGTTGTAAGGTAGGAGGAGAAGTAGAATATGGCAAGAGGTAAGGGAGACTGAGGTGGAGGGGGGGGGGAGCTGAGGTAGGGGGAGGAGGGAACTCATATAGGGGGAAGGGGAACCGATTTAGGAGGAGAGGAGGGAGTGAGGTTGGAGGAGAGGAGGACTGAAGTGGAGAGGGGAAGGGGAAGGGTAGTGATCTTGATGGATGAAGGAGGCCAGTTTCTTATCGTAATATGGCAACATCAGAAGGATTTTGTAGAAACTGCCGTAAGATTGGGAAAGTAATAGGGAGTAGGGGCATAATAAAAGGCTAGGAGGGAGGGGGTGTAGGTTAGGGGGTTATAGGGACTGGGAGCGTAATAAAAGATTAAGGGTGGGGTAATAGGGACTGGGGTGCGATAAAGGATTGTAATACGTATCGTGAGCGTAATAAGCTTGTGCAATTTTCACTCGTCTCGCTGCTAGATAGACACGCATAAACAAAAGTAAACACACGCATGCATTTAGGTATGCTCACACAGACATACACATAAGCATATATACATATATTTTACATGCGCATATACAATTACATACACACACACACACAACAGGAGACGGAGAGAGAAAGGAAGAAGACGTAAAATAAGAACAGGACGAGGAGATGTCAGAAAAAAAAGAAGGGAGAAGAAAGAAGAGGAAATTGAAAAAGATAAACAGAAGGACGAAACAAATATTTCGAATAAGATATATCATATTGAATTGTTAAATCAATTGCTAATATTTTAATTTGGAAGAATTGGAAAATCGTTAGATATGCAGTGAAAAACATAAATAAGTGTAAGAGGAAAGGCTGATATAAATATACCTATATATATATATATATATATATATATATATATATATATATATATATATATATATATATATATATATATATATATCAGCTGTTTTAAACAACCAGCATCATTATAATCATTACTCTTAAAGATCTGCAGTAGTAGTAGTAGTGACAATAATAGCATTAATAGTAGTGGTAGTAGTAGTAGCAGTAGTATTAGTAGTAACAGTAGTTTTAGTAGAAGCAATAGTAGTAGTAACAGTAATAGTAGTAGTAGTACCAGTACTAGTAGTAGTAGTACCAGTACTAGTAGTAGTAACAGTAGTAGTAGCAGTAACAGCAGTAGTAGTAGTAGTAGTAGATAGTAGTAGTAGCAGCAGCAGTAGTAGTAGTACAAGTAGTAGTAGTTGTAGCAGTGTTAATAGTAGTTGTAGTAGCAGTAGTAGGAGTAGTAGTAGTAGTAACAGTAGTAGTAGTAGAAACAATAGTAGTAGTAACAGTAATAGTAATGGTAGTAGAAATAGTAGCAGTAGTAGCAATAATAGTAGTAGTAGCAGTAGTAGTAGTAGTAGTAGAGTAGTAGTAGTAGTAACAGTAGTAGTAGCAGTAATAGTAGTAGTAACAGTAGTAGTAGTAGTAGCAATCGTAGTAGTAGCAGTTGTAGTAGTAGTAGTAGAAGAAAAAGAAAAATTATGATCATCATTACCATTAATCATTGAAAAAACTACCCTAGATTTAAGCAAAAATCAATGCACCTTCCTACTGTAAATAACTATCGTGCAGATTCAAATGCTTACAATTTCGCAATTATTATAAAGCAAATAAAGTTCAAATAAAAGGTGTTTATCGACTTCTCGATAGACCTTTCATATGCAAATCAGATATCCAAGTAAATGCCGCACGCTTTTCAAACTTTCATTCTGCAAATACTTGTTGCAATATACCTGCCACGGTTGTATTCTCCAAATTTCGCCGAGTTTAATAACGATAATGCAATCGACTGATACAGGAATATATCAAGTTTCTTTTATCGTTATTCTTGAAAATATCATCCTTATTCCAAGAATCATAAACATTGTCATCATTAGTGTTATTTTGACTATTATCAATCCGATCATTATTTTTTTTTTATTACTACTACTGTTACGAGGATTAATGTCATCATTATTATTATCATTATTATTACTATATTATCATTATTTTCATTATCATTATTATTTTTGCTATCATCAATTTTGTTGTTCTTATTATCATTATCGCCATTATCACTAAACCATTTTAATACAAGTATCGCCACTTCGTCTGTATAAGAATCCATGTTAGCAACTGCCGTGCCAAGGCCAGTCATTTACTTCAAATATTATTATTTCTTCTTTTTGGCTGATTTTTTTTCTTTCTTTCTTTTCTTGTTTTTACAATTTTCATACCTGATCTATTTCTAAAGAAAATGTTCTGAAAAAAACACCGTAATCACACAGTAGTGGTTCCAGCTTTGCATCATTGGCCCACCACACCACGGGTCTTGCTGAGTGCAATCTTCGAACCGGGGAGCTGTTTACTGAAAGTGGGAGCAAGTGTGGATTACAGCTCGTTACGACTCTGAAGCTCTTTTCACTAGTGAGTATTTAATAATTCTTTTGTAATTCTATAATTTCTCTTCATTCATTTATTTTCAATCAAATTGCAAAATGGTTGATCATAATAATCCTTAACTTTTTCCCATTCCTCTTTGCACAAAGGATCTTTCAATGTATTTATTTTCTTTTCCATTTTATCATTTGTATTGCTGTTTTAAAGATATGTTCATCCTTTTTTAAGTAAAAATAAGAAATAAAACTATATCAAAGTAAAATAACTAAACAAATCAAGGATAAAACGAAACCAAAAGTTAAAAGGCAGAATGGGGGATGAGGTAGGGGGGGAGGGAGATCCCCCCCAGTCTGTGTATTCTCAAAATTTACAACTCATCCTAACTGGCCTCTTACAAAGAAGGAAAATATATAATTCTCTCTGTCGTCGACTTACAGTGAAATCAACAAAACACCTGGGAGACGTCCGGTGAGGCCGGGCGCTCTGTGAGCAACACTATGGTCAGCAGTGTTGCTCACGGAGCGCATAGTATGCCGATCAAACGAGCCAACAACCCAAGAGTTTAGCGGCAAGACGACAGAGTTTTATAGGCTCTTTCATCTTGTTGAAAAAAAATGTTCTTCAATTAAATTAATGAAAATAAAAATTAAATAACTTTCCTATCAAAAGAAAAAAAGAAAATAAAACTTGAGGCTGTTAATAGAATGCTAAAATAAATAAGATATGAAATTACAAAAAAATAACAATCCAGGGATGAAAACAGTGCATGTGGTTGCCTCTAATGCCCTCAGACGGTGCTGAGCGAGGTGCTGCTGCTGTAGAGAGGAGTTACTCGCTTAGTCTGGACTCCATTACAACGGGGGTATCCCACGTCCACTACAACACAGACCGAACTGGCCAACCAGGGTGCAGTAAAAGATATCAGATATAGCTAATAATTATAAATAACTATTTGTATAATTTACTCGATTCTGTTATTACCATAATTAAAACAAAAATCGCACTCTTTTGTTTATGATAACGAAGTGTTACATACCTTCAACAGCCGTCTGATGAAAATCAGTATTATTATTGAGTTTTAGACAGTGAATAAAAGTGGAGTTACCTGTTTATATGTACACTGATTATTTAGATCAGCAGTAGCAGTAGTAATACCATCATCTTTAGTATTACTACCATCATTATTGTTATATCACTATCATTGTCATTATTATCACTATCAGTAGTATCATTTTAATCATTCCTCATATTAGCATTATCATCATCATTATTACCATTATTATCATCATTATTATCTTCATCATAATCATCATCATCACTATCTTAACAACAGCAACAACAACCAACCAACCTTGACTTCTCGCGAGAATGCGGATTCCAGATTTGTCTAAATTACTGTCCAGCGAGCAAAGGGAAGAAGATTGAATACGCTGGTTTAGACACAGAGCGACAGAAAACCACAAGGGGAGAGAGAGAGAGAGAGAGAGAGAGAGAGAGAGACAGACAGACAGACAGACAGACAGACTGGTCAAATCAATCAGACACAAAGACAGACAAGTGCAAAGACAGCCAGGAACGAAAGGGATAAGAGGGGACGGGGTAAAAAGGAAATCGGGGGATGGAGAAGACAAGAGGAAGATTGATTACGGCGACGACAACGGAGAAGAAGAAGAAGAGAGAGGGAAATGAAGACGAATTGGAGAAGGCAGATGATACAAGATTCAGCGAGATGGAAACAAGTTGGACCCGCGGGAGAGGAGGAGGAGGCGCGTTCGAGGGGAGGCTCGACCGGGACGA
>NC_091555.1:26278524-26279570 GCF_042767895.1 Penaeus vannamei
ATTCTCGCTCTCTCTTGGATTGTTGTAGCGTTTATATGTTTGAAGGTGTTTTTTTGTTTTTTTTTGTTTTAGTATCACTTTCTCTTCTTCCTCTTTGGAGCAGGATTTCGGAAATTGATACCGGCTCAGTCTAGCTAGTTTTTTTTTTCAGAATATACGTATCCCTTTCCATTACCCTTTGGATTATGTGTATATTTAGCTCTACTTGGTTTTTAATGTTAAATGAACACTTCAGTATACTTACCATCTCGAGGCTAATTTTACACTTCTCTCTTTTTCATTAGCAGAGGATGACAGAATTTTAACACACATCGACTCTCCTTTAAAACAATAAATTTCTAGATTATATACCAACTTCCCTGACTGCCAGTTACCTAGCCCACGAAAACAGTATTCCCACAGTATTACATAAATATTTTTTTCACTGTCCATAATCAATATCCATCTATAATATATTATTTATATATCCTACTATAAACCTTCATACCAAGAAGAAACATGTAACACCAAAAGCGCCGGCAAAAGGTACTTCCAGGTGTCCAATCTCGCATGTCAGAAATTCAGAGAGAAAGAGAGAGAGAGAGAGAGAGAGAGAGAGAAAGTGAGTGGGGGCTGGACAAAGAGAATATATATATATATATATATATATATATATATATATATATATATATATATATATATATATATATATATATATATATATATGAATGAATATATAACCTCTCGATCGGGATTTGATCCCACATTGCCGTTGCAGGCAGGTATCTGCAAGACGGCCACTCTACCACTCGTTCCCGAGCCATTAAAAGGAGTGTGCAACTATGAGCTAATTATCCTTACTCCTAATACATGAGTAAGGATAGCGAAGTTTTACACACACTCCCCTGTGGGCACTCGGTAGATATAGATAGAGCAGTTTCAAATCCCAAATCAGAAAACTTGAGGTGTATTTTATGAAAGATGGAATAATGTGCTAAAACATATATATGATGAATACATAACCTCTCCGATCGGGATTCGACCCCACGCCGCCGTTGCAGGCAGGT
>NC_091555.1:26292570-26302570 GCF_042767895.1 Penaeus vannamei
CGAGTTTCCAAGATGGCGGTGTCTTCCCCAATTCTGCTCGTGGTTGTTGGTTGTCAGCTTGTGTTTAGTGCTAGTGAAAGATGGAAGACTCCTCTTGCTATATTTTTAGGGGGGAGGGTGTGTGTTTTTATGTAGGAAGTCTGAGGTGGTGGATTCAGTACTCTCTCTCTCTCTCTCTCTCTCTCTCTCTCTCTCTCTCTCTCTCTCTCTCTCTCTCTCTCTCTCTCTCTCTCTCTCTCTCTCTCTCTCTCTCTCTCTCTCTCTCTCTCTCTCTCCCAACCCCTGCGCCCCCACTAGAAGTGTCTGAGGAATGAATTATTTATTAAATCGCGTGGAATTGCCAATGAATGTGTTAGTTTTCTTTTCCGAAAGTTTTGGTAGCGTTGCATTTTTTCTTTCCTTCTTTCTTTTTTAGCATTTGTTTCTTCATAGCAGTGTCGTGAGACGCATTTCATTTTCTTTTCTTTCAAAAGTGTGATGAGTTTTTTTCTTTAATAGTGTGATCAGTGAATTGCATTATCTTAGCAGTGTGATGATGAGTGAATTGCATTTTTCCGTTTTTTTGACAGATGTCTTCGAAAATTTAAGGAAAATGCGGAGGTGCTAATGGAATTACCAAATATCTTACTCCCAACTCCCATCCCCGCCACACTGTATGATGATGAAATTCCTCAAAACTAAGTTCATTTCCAACAAACCCCGGCCTTTACGGTTGTCTGTACAGCTTCCATTTTCGAAATTGATGGAGGTTGGGTCTGTAAATTATTTATCGTGATGTGGATGAATGAATTACGTATGTCCATATATGTGATACAGACACGTGTAAAATAATGATAATAATAATGATGATGATGGTAATGATGATGATGATTATGGTTTTGGTTATGGTTATGGTTATGGTTATGGTTATGGTTATGGTTATGGTTATGATTATGATTATGATTATGATTATGATTATGATTATGATTATGATTATGATTATGATTATGATTATGATTATGATTATGATAATAATGATGATTATGATTATGATAATAATGATGATTATGATTATGATAATAATGATGATTATGATTATGATAATAATGATGATTATGATTATGATAATAATGATGATTATGATAATAATGATGATTATGATTATGATAATAATGATGATTATGATTATGATGATGATTATGATGATGATGATGATGATGACGATGATGATTATGGTTATGCTTAAGCTTATGCTTATGCTTATGCTTATGATTAGATGATGATGATGATGATGATGATGATGATGATGATGATGATGATGATGATGATGATGATAATGGCAGCAGTGATAGTAATAACAATATCAACAATGATTATTATCTTTATCGTGATCATCATAAATATCATCATCATCATCATCATCATCACCAGCATCAAAATCATCATCATCATTATCATGACTGAATTACATATGTCCATATATGTGACACAGACACGTGTAATAAGGATAATAATAATGGTGATGATAATGATTATGATGATGATCATGAAGGTGGTGATGATAATGTTTCATCATCATGATCATCACCATCATGATCATCGTCATCATTATAAAAAAGGATGGTGATAAAAATCACACTAATGATGAAACCAACTGAAAAATATATCATTTCTAATGCTATCATCATTACCAAAACACACACACACACACACACACACACACACACACACACATACAAAACACCACCAACAGCAATAGCAAAACAACAACAACACTCCTTACTTACCCCTTGGACAAGCCGCTCTTGTTCGTGTTTATCGTCGTAGATAATAAAGGTTCAGACGCCACGAAGTGAAGCAGAAAATGAAAGTCAGTGAAACAGAAAATGCTTTGTTCGAATGCTTCGGAGGCTGGCGTTCGTTATCTCTCTATTTTCTTCGTTTTCTTGTGTTCTCTTTTTATTTATATTTTTTATTATCATTTTTGTTATTAACTGTATCATTATTGTTATCATTGTTAATATTGTCATGCTGATGCTCATTATGATTAACATTACTATTATTAACATTATTATTATGTTTATTGTTGTTATTATTTTTTATCATTATCATGATTAACATTGTTATTATGATTTGTATTATTTATAACTATCTGTAAAACAAAGGAAGATATATATCTATATATATCTATATATCTATATCTATATCTATCTATCTATCTATCTATCTATCTATCTATCTATCTATCTATATATATATATATATATATATATATATATATATATATATATATATATATATATATATATATATATATATATATATATATATATATATATTATATATATATATATATATATATATATATATATATATATATATATATATATATATATATATAACAAAATATATAAACAAATAGATAAACAGATTGGTCATTAATACCTTTATAAATTAACTAATACATTTAACGGGAAAAATGGGGAAACAAAAGCAAATTGTTCCTCAGATTATCCCAACCTCCTGATAATCATTACATTACCGGTACATTTCAACAGAAACTTCTTACGTTGAATCCGCTTAGAACTTGAAGTTGGGGGAAAAAGTTTGAATTTGGAAAGTTCTTAATCGGATTGAGATCGTTTCTTCTGTTTTCATCTAAAGAGAACTGATGACGGAGAGAGGATTAAAAACTTCAACTTGATATCAACAACTTGAAGTTTCATTTTTGCGTGTTACGTTGGCTAGATTTCGGATTTAAATCTGGTTACGTTGATAGGGATAACTTAGTATGGATATTTTGTGAGCGAGTGCCTTTGTGTGCGCGTGTGTGTGTATGTGTGTGTGTGTGGGGGGTGTAAGTGTGGGTGTGTAAGTGTGGGTGTGAAAGTGAGTGAGTGAGTGAGTGTGTGTGTGTGTTTGTGTGTGTGAGCAAATGAGTGTGTACGTTTACGTGTGTGTGTAAGTATAATTATGCATGAATCGTGTTCAAAAAATAAATAAATAACAGCAAAAGAAAATAAAAGTATTATATGAGAAATTGATCTTTCTTTGTAACATTTTCATTAATTTTGCGTCAGAAATGTACCAAACTTTAGTACTGACAAACCAATAATTCTTGCACCACTTAACTCTAACCTCTCCTGCCCTTTTGATTCTGCCAACTCAACAACAGAAAGAGAAAAAGTAAAAGTAAAAAAGTATATGGTCCTATTGTTATCTTATTTTGGCATCGAAGTCTATAAAACAATAAGAGAGGATCTCAATGATAAGAGAATAACACCAGTGCAAGAGAAACATTATACCTAATCAAATAACAGAACCACATAGATTTACTTTATCTCTATCTCTGTATTTCTCTCTCTCTCTTTATATATATATATATATATATATATATATATATATATATATATATATATATATATATATATATATATTATCTCTGTCTTTCCCTCTCTCCCTCTCTCTCTTTCATTATCTCATTGTCTTTTCTCTCTCTCTCTTTCTCACCCTTTTCTTCTCTCTCTCTCTTTCCTTCTCTCTCTCTATCTCTCTCTCTCTCTCTCTCTCTCTCTCTCGTTCTCTCTCTCTCTCTCTCTCTCTCTATATATATATATATATATATATACCTATATATATATATATATATGTATATATATATACATATATATATATATGTATATATATAAATATATATATATACATATCTATATATAAATATATATATTTATATCTCTATATATATATATATATATATATATATATTATATACCCTCTCTCTCTCTCTCTCTCTCTCTCTCTCCCTCTCTCTCTCTCTCTCTCTCTCTCTCTCTCTCTCTCTCCCTCTCTCTCTCTCTCTCTCTCTCTCTCTCTCTCTCTCTCTCTCTATATATATATATATATATATATATATATATATATATATATATATATATATATATATATATATATATATACATATATATATATATATATATGTATATATATATATATATATATATACATATATATACCTCTCTCTCTCTCTTTCTCTCTTCCCCTCCCCTCTCTTTCTCCTTCTCTCGCTCTCTCCCTCCCCCTTTCTCTTCCTTTCCTTCTCTCTCTCTCTCTCTCTCTCTCTCTCTCTGAGGAACAAGGACCTACCCACGACCCCTACGCTAGGGACTCCCGACCCACTCTTGAAAGCTACAGGACATTCGATCTCGGGTCACGGGCTGACCTGGATGGCTCCCTCTGGGAGTCTCTCCCCACGCACCTCTTGGGCTCCCTTTGCCCACAACTGCACCGCACGAGACAGCCCACGCCACGCTACCTACCACCTCAACCAAATAAGGGAAGAAACCAGAAGGGAGTCTCAATACCCACCAAAGTCAGGGAAACACAAAACCCTGACAAACTGGTGGTAGACGGCGAATGTCGCTCTATCCAGCTGAGACTCGAACTACAAGATGCACCCACTCGATCACCTACTCTCTCCATTAAAACGTAAGCACGCCGTGGGGCACTTCCCTTCTTCCCATTTTCTTCTCCCATGTGTGTATGATGTACTATTTTTTCTACAAGTCCAGTGATTTTTTTTCAAATTCTGGTGTCCGTGCAAAGTGCATTTTCTTTCCTTTTTTCTGCTAACTACCATGTTGTTTTTCGACATGGTATATTGTCATCTTTTTAAAGGAATCAATCTCTAAATTTTATCACTTTTGAGAGTTATTTCCTTTGGTGTGTTTTCTTTCCCTCAATAAAACTCATTATTTATAATGTTTGTCTTTTATTCACGTGGGTGAAATATTGCGTGCATTTTCTCTAAATTATTATCTATTTCTACAGACATTGTAGGTCACGTGACTAGAGTCCTAAGCATTGCCATATTCTTGACATTTTTTTCTTATTCTCATTATCTCTCACTGCATTAACCGACGCCATATTGACATTCATTTAGCCTATTATTACTAAGTGCATTTATTTAGGCTCGGTTTAACTATGCATTTGTGGGATATTTTTGAATATTTAAATAATTTAGTTGAATTATGCACAAACATTTTCTCTTTCCCCATGCTTCCCACCTACCCCCATCCCCTACCCTCCTGCTATTACCATCCCTACCGTCCTAAACCCCCTCCCTCCCTCCTAACCCGCACCCGTTATTCCCCCTCCCTCTCTACCTATTTTCAATATTTCTGTTCAGGCCACTAGTGTTAGATTATTTTATGTTGTGATATTTTAAACAAAATGTAAAGAAATTGCATTCAATATAATTTTCATCTAACCTACCCTTGTCTTAATGACCATATTTTGACCACGAGTGACCTATTTTAATGACCTTTACTGTCTTTGTGATTCCTAGGTTTATTATCCAATATTATCTTGAAGTTAAGCTTCGAACGTTATATATTTATACAAACAGCATGTGTCTTGTTTATTCGTATTTCTATATGGTTATCAACTTCAGTTATTCATACATAAAACGTTTTATACCTTTTTATCAGTGTGGTCACGTCACACATAGTTGTTCAGGTCACGTCAGGTCAAGTCTTGTCTAACGATAACATATATCACTTTTTATGACCTTAGTGCTATTTCGAATTCTTTTCCACTTTTTTCTGAATTTTAATTTCATTTCATACAACTTAATAATCTTGATAACGGGAATCAAAATTGCGATAGTCATTGTTCTTTTTCGTTATCGATGTATTTACGAGAGTGATGAATTTACTTATGGTTACATAATTCATCAAATTAAATTGCGTGATTTTACGTTATTATTATAGTATATTTGTACATATTCTGCAGTATATTTCGCCATAATTATTCATAATTATTCTTTATAGATATATTTCTTCTTTAATTATTCATGTATGGCAAATCCTTCGTTTCATTTACTGGTAATTTGATTATTTAATTTCTAGATTACTGTGTACTTCTTTTTCACAATTTTATTTGATTCTATATCTACTAGCAATTGCTATTTCTAGCAAATGTACAGATAATGACTTCACTTGACCTTACTCCGGTAGAAGGTACCTACTTATAGCCATCTGACTCAACCGAAAAATACATTCAAACTAATGTATTTATAATTTAATTCATTTATCTCTCAGTGTTAGAGATTAATTATATCATACAGCTACTACGATTTCATACTTTTCGTGATTTTAGCTTTCAAAAGTGATCATTAAATGCGAAATTACCTTGGTTATCCTAACGATTTTCCATTTCTTTCCCTTCATACGATAATCGTTAGTATGATTTTCGAAACATTTTTCTTCATTAATCAAACTTAATCACGAACCTCACCTCATCATTATTACATGGTCCTTGGTGATGACCACCAGCTGGGTATGGACATGTAATTAGTGTTAAGTTAATTAATGTTAAGTTGTCCTGTATGTGCCAAGCTGCACACTTAACGCTAGAGGCAATCTAAGCGTCGCACCAGGCCCTTCTTTTACGGCTATACGTCAGATTATCGCTGGTATTCCCCAAGAAGATGGGATGCCCAATTTGCGTTCTGTGTATGAGCTCATCGATGATCCCCTTCTACAGTTGGGCCCGTCATCACTTTTCCTCAGGGAATTTATTTGAAGTCTACATCCTTTACAACCTCGAGGGTTGTCTTTAGGCTGTCAGATAAAGGAAGCTGACCCAAACCCGCTTGCATCATGCGTTGCTCTGCAAGCCTTAGTCTTTTCTGCAACACACCAGTCACCGTTTCATTCATTTTTTGTACTAATTAAAGTACCATTTTGTATGATTTTGCATAGTAGTTGATTAATATTGCAATTACTGTGTTTGTTGTTATTAGTGTGAATGTTCTTTTCATACAGTCACATTGGTAATTATTTCATTGAGCTCAACCCGCATTCCCACCTTCGCCTACTTACCAGACCCTCCCCCCCATCCTCACCCATACCTCTTTTACCCCCCCCCCCCCCACTCCATCCTATCCTTAGCCTCCCGTCCACCCACTCCTCATCCCCTTATCTTACTCATTCCAACTACCACACCATCCTATTCCTATTTTACTCACTCTCGCTTTGATCTGCATATTTCTGAATCTGATCTGAACACTAATATGTTTTCTATTTGTGTGCTAAACCCTAACTTAATCATTTCCTAACTCACCGATTCACTAAAAATCGTCTGCTCACCACTCAAGCAGCCACACATGTTAATTGCACAAGAATTACATGCGCACTGTTTCCGAGAAGATAATCGACTTGCGCCAATCGTGTATTCTTGTTTTGCATTATGTATTATCGTGCATATGTTGCCTTGAGGAAGCATATTTGATGTAATGAGTCGCTCCTGAAGTATGAGGACTGCATTTCCAGTTTTCATTACTGCTTTGCCTCGAATTGCTGTTGGTGACGTGTGATAGACTATTTTCAATGAAATGACATAGAACATTTACTTACTATTAGTCAGATGTATACTTATGCACTATTGTACTAGCCATTGCTGAACTCTGCATTGTTGCATTTTCATTTTTTCCCATGGAAGTTAGTCGTTCAAGACATTCTTGCAAACTGCGACACCTTTGTATTTCTGCACAATGCTTATCTCTCGTAGATTTTCATCTCCTGCTTTCTGAAATAATTGCAACTCAAGCAAATCCTTGCGGATGTTTGCAATTGTCTCCCTAAGCATGCTCCTCTGTCTATCCTTGGACAGTGAATTAATAAAAAAAATAAATAAAAATTGAAAAATCAGGCAAATAATTGAATTAACATTACAATGTGACATATTTTTATTACGTCTTACGGCCCCTGCTATCACACAACCCTCCCCCCTCTACTGTTTACCCTCCAGTCTCTCTCCTTGTCTCTGCCCCCGGTCTACTTCTTTCAGAGAACGCCAGCCCCATCCCGTCGAGGACAACAGTTAATAGTGTATGCCGAGCGATCTGAGGAACAAGGATTACCTACCTACGTCCCCAATGCTTGGGAGTCTCTCCCCGCGCGCGTCTTGTGCGGTGCAGTTGTGGGCTCCCTTTGCCCACAACTGCACTGCGCAAGACAGCCCATGCTACGCTACCTACCACCTCAACCAAATAAAGGAAGAAACTAGAACGGAATCTCAGTACACACCAAAGTCAGGGAAAAACAAAACCCAGACACCCTCTCTCTCTCTATCTCTCTCTATATATACCTCTCTCTCTTTCCTTCTTTCTCCCTCTCTCTCTCTCTCTCTCTCTCTCTCTCTCTCTCTCTCTCTCTCTCTCTCTCTCTCTCTCTCTCTCTCTCTCTCTCTCTCTCTCTCTCTCTCTCTCTCTCTCCCTTCCTCTCTCTCTCTCCCCCTTTCTCTCCCTTTCCTTCTCTCTCTCTCCCCCTTTCTCTCTCTCTCTCTCTCTTTCTCTCTCTCTCTCTCTCTCTCTCTCTCTCTCTCTCTCTCTCTCTCTCTCTCTCTCTCTCTCTCTCTATATATATATATATATATATATATATATATATATATATATATATATACCTCTCTCTTTCATTATCTCTCTCTCACTATCTTTCCCTCTCTCTCTCGCTCCTTCTCTCTCTCTCTCTCTGTTAACCTTAGCAAAATAATGTTAAAAGACACAAACCCAAGATATTTCTCTCTCTCTCTCTCTCTCTCTCTCTCTCTCTCTCTCTCTCTCTCTCTCTCTCTCTCTCTCTCTCCCTCTCTCTATCACAAATGATAAATGCATGAATGATAATTAAAATAAAACCCTTATCAAATAATGATCAAGCAAATAAGAAATGACACACATCAGCTTACAAAAAGATATTGAACCCTAAATGACATATAAAACAATAATGAAACAAAAGACAAACAAAGAAACCCGAACTAAAATAATGATCAGGAAAAACAAACAAGACCATCATAAAGAGAGAAAAAAAAAATTACAATAACAATACACACACCAAAAAGAAAAAGGCAAATAAAACCACAATTTGTAAATGGAAAATCGCCATAACAAAGGAAAAAACAGGAAAGTTCTGGGAAGTCAAACCTCTTCATTGATTTCCTCGCAACACAAACTCCTGATGATTACTCGAAAAAATCCCAAGACTTCTGGCACTCATAGCTCTGCCTGACTGTCTGTCTTTCTTTCATTCTCTCTCATTCGGTCCCTGACTCTTTCTTTCGCTCTCCCTCCCTCTCCCCCCTCTCTCTCCTCTTCTTTTTCTTCTTCTTTCACATCTATTCATTTTCCTCTTTCCCTCTTTCTTTTCTCATATGGTCCTGGAAGGTAATATTGGTACTGTGCTGTTATATTGGCTTTGTAGTTATTGTTATTGTTTTATCGTTATCGTCACTATCAGCCGTTTTTATTATTGTTATATTATAGCTCTCATAATAATTTCTATCAATGATTATTGTCATTACCAATATTCCTGTCCTGTCATACTTATGCTTATCACGATATTCAGCGATTTATTTATACATTCTTACTCCTTTTATTATAACTCTTTTATTTCATTTGTTTTATTTTCTGTATTTACTAGCATTATCTTTAGTAATCTTAGTCTCTTTATCATGAGTAGAATTATTACGATTATCATTAGAATTGTTAGAATTATTCTTCGCAATACAACTACTATTGCAGTTACTACTACCACTACTACTATTACTACTACTACTACTACTAATTATGATGATAACAAATATTGTTGTTATTACCGTTACCGCTATTATTATTGCTGTTATTATTATCATTATTATTATTATCATTATTATTATAATTATTATCATTATTATTATTATTGTTATTATTACTATTATTATTATTATTATTATTATTATTATCCTTAACATTATTACCATTATCATCATTATCATAATCATCTTTATTAATCTTGTTATTATCCTTTCATCGTTATTGCTTTCCATTAATTATCATTATCATCATTATTCGTTAATATTACTATTTTTGTTACTTCCTTTACATCTATTATTACCATTCTCATTATTGTTATTGTACTATCACCATTACTCTTCTTATCATCTTTTTTATTATTATTATAATCATCATTATATTCATAATCCT
>NC_091555.1:26324070-26336570 GCF_042767895.1 Penaeus vannamei
CGACCCGCAACAGTGCAACAACCTCATAATTAACGGAATGCCGGAAAACGCTTTGGCCGTGTCATCTATGCTGCGGGAGAAGCTGTGACTACGAGAACTGCCTCTGGCGTCAGCACACCGGGTTGGCCCGCGTCTGAAGGGTCGCCCTCGCCCCGTTGTTCCAAGATTCACCCGACAACTCGACCGGGATGCTGTGCTGAGGCACGGGAAGATGCTCCGAGGAACAAAGATCTACCTCAACGAGGATGTATCCGGTATCCCGAAAGATGAACACGGATCAACTTCCTGCCCTTAAAGCTGCAACAGCCCAGGGCAAAATAGCATTTCATCAATGATATACTAAATCGAAATGCAAAGGGTCAAGCTGTACTATCTATGATGTTCAATGATGAAATAACATCTGATCCTAAATAGGTTGCTGAAGAATTTCATAGATATTTTAGTGAGGTGGGATCTAATCTAAGTATGCAAATTCCATGCATTCAAACTGACTTCCAGCAATTCCTCCCTGTAAGTGCTAAATGATCTATAAGATTATCCCAAGTATCTAAAGATAAACTGAAGGACGTCATTAATAACCTTAAACAGTCAGCCAATGGACATGCTGACATTCCAGTAACCCTTGAGAAAGAATGTTCTCCAGAAATAATCTCCTTCCTAACATCTTACATCAACAGACCTTTCAAATCAGGTTGTTTTTCCGGTCTTTTGCAGATCGCAAAAGTGATTCCTATCTATAAGAAAGGCGACGCAAATATCCCTGAGAATTACAGGCCCATTTCGTTGTTAACCATATTCAGCAAAATCTTTCCTCGTCTTAAAAACCAATGGTTAATATCCAACTGTCAGTGTGGTTGCAGATCAAATTACTCAACGGAACTAGCTTTTCACTGTCTAACAAATAAAATTTAGGAAGTTCTAGATAAGAAACAGTACCAATTTACAGTTTTCTGTGATCTGTCTAAGTTATTTGATACCATATCGCATGATATTCCTTTGCAAAAACTTGAGGTGTATGGTATTCAAGGCCCAGTTATTTGAGAAACCGTAAACAATATGTATATTATCAGAGCTGCATTTCACAAAATGGGGAATTAAATATGGGGTACCCCAGGGTTCAGTACTTGGTCCTGTATTGTTCTTACTTTACATCAATGACATTGCTCTGTCCTCTCGTAAATTAAACTTCCTTCTTTTAGCAGATGATACTAATGTATAAATGGCTAGTAAAAACCTGCCTGACCTTGTTAGTACAATGAATAATGAACTAATTCATGTATCAAAGTGGATTAGGGAAAACAAATCAATTCAAAACCCTACTAAAACGTACTACTTGTTATCACATCAATCGAATTATAGATCAAATATAGATATCAAATGGGATAATGTAACTATTAAGAGTTGATGAAGCATTTTTTTCGAAATTACTACAGATATTCGTTTACTCTGGAAGACCCACATCGAGGATGTAAAAGTAAAAATATCAAAGGTAGCTGGAATTCTGTATAAGGTTGGTGATTTGATGAATCTCAGGAATTCATATAGTTTATTGTTCTGCAGTCTGGAGTGGTGTAAACAAAACAAGTTTGATGAAAACCCTTGAGAGAGCACAAGAAGAATATTTCGCATCATCACTTGTCAGTTCTACGATGACCACACATGACCCATATTCAAAGAACTCGAACTGCTAAAACTACCAGATATAATGTTACTTAAGACTGGTGTATTTGTCTCTACATCCGTAAAAGGTTTGACTCAATAAATAGCTTTCAGAAAATCACACACTCCATTCATACACGAGGCGTCCATGAGACGTTAAGACTCCCCCAGTGTAGGACCTCCCATGCCCAGAAGAGACTTGCATATAGAGGATAAAATATATGGAATTCCATTGATGACGTACTAAGGCAGTCTCCATCTGTGTAGCACTTCAAACGTGCGATCAAGCAAGAGTTACCTAAAGAATACTAGTCCAATACCGTACTTTCTTCCTAGTAGCAAATCAATGCTGTTTTAACACTGTCAACATGCATAACGCATGTATGGTATACTATAATCGTATAGCATCTATGTGACTTACGTATAAATGACATGAACTTGACATATATGTAAAATGTAAATCATATAATTAATTATGATCTATACGTGTTGTGATGTGTATATGAAATGATACGTTATACTTCTGTATGTATGAAGATATAACTTGCATCCGTTTGTGACCTTCAACCTCCTAGCTTAATGTATGTATTTTAAAATGTACATGAAATACAGTTTTAATTTATCTGTGATATTATTGAAGAAAGAACTTTTCACTGCACCCTAGCGTTAACTTTATAATGTCAACTAGAGAGCCTTAGCTCAGGTGACTATTGAGCTGCATTATAAACACACGCACCAGTCCTATGTATATATATTTTTGGCAATAAAAATCAGTCAAACAATGAAAATCAATCTCTCTCTCTCTCTCTCTCTCTCTCTCTCTCTCTCTCTCTCTCTTTCTCCCTCTCTCCCTCCCTCCCTCTCTCTCTCTCCCCCTCAATTTCAATAAGCGTATTTTAAAATGTATTTCGTTATCTTTATATTTACTTTCATTCCTCTGTTAAATAGGTGAGCTTTTATTAGAGGATACATTTATGCTTTAATTTCAAATGCCAAGGGTGGGGAAGTTAAAGTAATAAGGAGGAAAGGTAGGGTAAGGAGAAATATTAGGGTAATGAGGGGGAAATTAAGTTAATGAGGAGGAATATAAGAATAATGAGGGAGGTATTAGGGTAATGGGGAGGAATGTTAAAATAAAGAGAGGGAAATGAGGGGCAATGTTAGGGTAACGAGGGGGAAATTAGGGTAATGAGGAGGAATGTTAGGATAATTAGGGGGAAATTAGGGAAATGAGGAAGAATATCAGGGTAATGAGGAATGGTAAGGAAATGAGGGGATATTAAGGTAATGAGGGGAAAATAGGGTAATGAGGGGGAAGGTTAGGCTAATGAAGAGGGAATTTAGTGAAATGAGGAGGAAAAGGTTGTGTAATGAGGGGAAGGCTTGTGGGTAATGAGAGGGAAGATTTGGAGGGGTGTGAGGGAGAAAAGAGAGAGGTTAAGAGAATAGAGAGGAGGAGGGTTGAGGGGGGAGTACTGAGGAAGGAGTTTCGTGGAAAAATCAGAAGGGAGGTAGATTAGAAGAATTGAGAGAGATTGGGGGGGGGGGGGGTTATCCTTTAGGAATACTTATAAACAAAACAACAAGAACTTTGATGATATAATACACTTATCTGAATTCTTTGGGCTGTGATGTACTATTTTTTGTGGATTTTTTAAAACATATATTTTTTATTAACTTAATTAACGTTGCTGTATTTGATCTGCTCTCATTACTTTTAGATCTGAAGGAGAGAGAGAGAGAGAGAGAGAGAGAGAGAGAGAGAGAGAGAGAGAGAGAGAGAGAGAGAGAGAGAGAGAGAGAAGAGAGAGAGAGAGAGAGACAGAGAGAGAGAAAGAGAGAGAGAGAGAGAGAGAAAGAAAGAAAGAAAGAAAGAGAGAGAGAGAGAGAGAGAGAGAGAGAGAGAGAGAGAGAGAGAGAGAGAGAGAGAGAGAGAGAGAGAGAGAGAGAGAGAGAGAGAGCCAGGAGACGCATCCTGATTAACACCACTTAAAGCAATTTCAAAGTCGGTTAATGAAGCATAAAATATTCGGCCAACGCCACCAACGTCTGCCTAAATGTCCTCTGAACTTACTCTTTAAAAGGTCTGGGTAAACAGTGTCAATAAGAATAAAGAAAAAGATCACTTTTGTACTAAAATATGCAATAAAATCATAATTGAAAACAAATCTCTACTATATATACAAACAAGCACGCACACACACACATTATATGGCACATGAATATGTCCATACAGATAAACAGAATGATCACAACAACTAGAGAATTAAAGATCACATTTCATATCAACTACAATAAAGATAAACAGATATGATAAATAGAGAACAAATCGAACGCCTCCCCCCATCCCTAATACATATGTCAACGGGCTTATGGCGTGAAATACATATCAGGAAATTAGCATATTGGAAAATGCAACCAGGAAAAGACGTTAGGAAAATGTGCAGAGAGACTGATACATATACATGCATATATATATATATATATATATATATATATATATATATATATATATATATATATATATATATATATATATATATATATATATATATATACATATGTTGTGACATACATATATCCATATACATCCACACACACACATATAGACAGAGGAAAAGGTGCAGAGAGACTGATATATACAGGCATATATATTCATACGTATATATATACATATATATATATATATATATATATATATATATATATATATATATATATATATATATATATATATATATATATATATGAAAGGGTAAGGAATGCAAGAGAAGGACATTGTCATAAACAAGGTCAAATGGCAGTTATCCTACGTGAGCGTAGCGACTGCTAGGAGTGAATGAGTGTGCGAGTCGAAGTGTGAACGAAGCCCCGTGAAGCAGTGACGTATGTATGTGAGGATGTATGCATTCGAATGAAATAAAATGTTGAATGAGTAAATAAATGTTGAATGTGGTGTGTGTTTTGTTATTATTACATTATATATTTTTCTCTATGTAATCATTGTAATTATTTCTTAATAAGTAAGTGACCTAATGAGTGAACAATATTCATTCCGTAACCAAAGAAAATGAAAAAAAAAAACATAAATAAAAATCAAGAAAATGTGATCAACGAAAATAAATTGAACTAGAGTAATGTGCAAATAAAATATAACAAAAGAAAATCACATGAACCAACAGATGAAAATAAAACAATGAATGTCCCGGGGAATCCCCTAGTGTGCCGTCCCATTCACTCTCAGACAGCTGCCCAGACGAGACACACCCACCCGAGGGGGCAATCAACCATAACTCTTACAAATCCTCGGTAAGGAAAAGCGAACCCGTGTTAAACCCTTAGTAAATGTGAAAGTGATTTTAATACTGAACAAAAAAGAAAGTAAAGACATGAAGTAAGATAGGGGTATTTATCAATCAACAGGGTTTCCGGTGTGTATTGGAATATTGCTGAACCACATCACAAAGTACGCCCTTCTGCCTCCGTGAGGTTTGAGGCGTGAGGTGTGAGGCGTGAGGCGTGAGGCGTGAGGAGTGAGGAGGAGAAGCGGCTATAAGTCTGAAGATAGAGAAGAGGAGAGAAAGTGAAGAAAAGTGAGAAGTGGAAAAGAAAAAGTGAAACGTATCACACCCGGACTTTACGTAAGATCTTAAGGAAACAGTGAACTTTAAGGTTACATTGGTCACATAATAATACATAATAAGTGCACAAAAATAGGGGTAATAGGATAATATTTTATTGCTTCATCATTTGAATTATTTTGCGGGTTTACATTTATTATTTTTTATTTTGTATTGTGTGTATTGTGAAATAGAGTAATAAATCTGGATATTAAAAGTTTTTTTTCCCTTAAAACCCAATATCAAATCTGAACAACAAAGAGGTGATTCGCAAAAAGTTGTACTGGTGGCGGGCCCAGGCCAATAATCAAGATCTCTTTTTCAACCTTTACAATTGGTAGCAGAGCGTTCCCTCTCGATTGTTCTCAATTAATAATTGGTAAAAGGATGGAAACGCAGAAGCACATATGTGGCTTGCTGGGGTTAATTGTGGGGTTGTTGGTTATTCACTTACTATTCATGATTTATAGAGAACTTAAATCCGATAAACGTGGCGGAAACTGTGGCAATTCAGTGGTTGAGAGAGATTTTCGTGACGCTATACCGAATGCAGAGTCGAGTAGAGTGGATGGTGCTATGATAGATGAAAGGTTAAATAGGACATTGGGAATTTTGGAAAGTTTAGCATTACACCAAAGTCTAAAGGGAAATTCTGTGGTTATTTAGGATAATCCGGTTTTTGATGTTTTTAGGGGAAAAGGTGATGTCAATAGGTGGATAAAGAAGATAACAAGAGTGATAGGACAAGTGGCAGGCAACGAGGAAGATAGAATCAGGTTTGTATTAAACCACATACATGACGCCGCAGCTGAACGAATATTCAACATCAAGCGAGAGTGGGACAGGGTAGAAGATATTTTGAAAGAACTTAGGAAAGTGTATGGAAAGAAGGTGTCAGTATGGGAATTGTACGAGCGAAAGCAGGGGGAAGGTGAAACTGTATGGGAATTTTTGGATGCAATAATGTAAGTTGGTGAACTGGTTCGTCAGAGCGAACGGGAGATGAGTGACAGAATGGTCGGAGAGTGTGTAGCAAGAAACATGAGAGTACCTGCACTAGGTATAAAGCTCTTAAATAGGATAGAAGAGAGACCGAATGAGAAGCTAGAAGAGTGGATAGAATGGATAGCAGCAAAAGAGGAGCGAATGGCATTCTTTTATGAAAGGTATGAAAGTAGTAGAAAGTGACAGAACGAGAGAGAGTGAAAGAATGAATTAGAATATAGTAAGAGGAGGGAAGGAAGCTAGAAGTGGTGGGCCAAGGGAAAACTGGCGAGAAAGAGGATGTTATCGGTGTGGAAGTAAAAACACGGGATAGCATGGTGTCCTCAAGAATCGTACAGACAGAGAAATTTTACCGTGAAATACCAACGGCGAAATGACACGTCGGAAGAAAGGCAGATCACGGGTACAGGCGAGTCGGGAAACTAAGAGGGTCCAACGGGGAGATAGACGACCGCCAACCCGGGGGACCCAATGATGATGTAGCTGAGTGTGTTGCGAACGGCGGGCAGAAGTTTTGTAAAGTAAGTAGAAGAGAAGTGGAAGATGATGTTAAGATGCAGACAAAGGTTCCTCAGATAGCTGTGAGTATAGAAGGAGTAGAGATGATGGGGTTATGCGATACAGGTGCAGAAGTATCTGTAATTAGTACTTTTTCCTACGAGACTTTCTTGAAGAAGAATGGAATAATACTACAAAGGTCAAATGCTAAGAAAAGGTCAATGGGAGGGAGTTTGGTCCCATGTAGAGGCAAAGTAATTGTTACATTAGAGATGTGCGGGGTTGAAGTGGAAAATGTAGCATTGCTTGTGTGTGATGAGGTAGGTGAAAATTACAATTGTTTGTGGGTTATGAATATTTTATCAAGTTGCAGAAATATGGCCGGTCATATATAAGTTAAGTAGAGCAGGTGCTGGTGAAGAGAACGTGCGGGATTATATTAGTGATATAAATAGATTAGGTCAGTTAAATGTAGAAGATAATCGAGGTTTTGTACTAACAGCGAAAAGTCAGATTCCTATTATACCAGGACAAACTGTGAGATTAGTACCGGTAAATATTCCTCAATTAAGACGGGTAAAATCACAGGAAGTATTGGTAGAGCCTCTTATGGGTTCTCATGAAGGATGGGTTCCAGAGGGGATTGTGGCATTACCTACCTTAGTGAGGATTGAGCAGGGGAAGGGTTTCGCACTAATTGCTAATCTTTCAGGAAATGTTGTCAAGCTTAGGAGGAACTGGCGAATAGGCAAGGTCACTGAAATCGATAAAGTAGAAGAGAAGGAAGTAAGAAATGTAGAGATAAAAGCGATAGATAAGAAAGCAGATGTAATGATAAATGAAGAATGTTTAAATAGGAAGCAGAGAGAAAGGTTAGAGAAACTATTGTGGAAATTCAGTGATATTTTTGCAGAGGAAAATGGACCAATTGGTACAGCTACGGGGGTACAGCATGTTATACCACTAATGACAGACCAGCCAATAAGAGTGCCATACAGACGAATCCCGCCGCATCAAGTTTCTGAGGTGAAAAATCATATAAATGAGTTGTGTAAACAAGGAGTTATAACCCCAATTGAGGAAATATGGTTTAACATTCAAACCAAATAAATGCAAGTTGTTTGCAAATAGAGTTGTTTACTTAGGATACGAAGTGTCTGGAGAAGGGATTAGCACAGAGCCAGCAAAGGTAGATGCAGTGAAGTTATGGCCATTGCCAAAGACGGTCAAGGATGTGAGGGCGTTCATAGGGTTCTGTTCATTTTACAGGAAATTTATTAAAGATTTTGCTCAGATTGCGGCGCCACTCTATCAACTTATGTCAGGTGATTCACGAAGATCAATTTCGAAGGAGTGGGATGAAATTTGTCAAAAAGTATTTGAGACTTTAAAGAAGAAATTCATTACAGCACCGGTATTAAGATGTCCCGACTTTTCACGGGAATTCATTCTAGAGACCGATGCCAGTTTTAAAGGAATGGGCGCAGTTTTGTCGCAAAAATACGACGGTAAAATTTACTCAGTTTGTTACGCTAGCAGGGGACTAAGAAGATCAGAAAAAAAATATGACAAACTATAGTTCCAGAAAACTGGAACTGTTAGCGTTAAAATGGGCTGTATGCAATAAATTCAAAGATTACTTAGTGGGAAAGGAATTTACTGTATACACAGATAACAACCCATTAAGTCACTTAGAAACCTCAAAACTGGGTGCAGTAGAAAATCAGTGGGTGAGTGAATTACAGCAGTTTGATTTCAAAATAAAGTACAAACCTAGTCAAGACAATACAATAGCAGATGAATTAAGCAGATTACCTGAGGAATTGGAAAGCAATGGAGAGGAGGAGTTTACAGTAATGGGAACAGCAGAGGAAGTCATGGGGGGAGAGCTATGGTCCACGGAAGAGTTGAAAGAGTATCAAAAGGAAATTAAATGTTTTAATAACATAATGGCGTTCTTAACAACCAAAATGACAACAGAGGAGCCAAAAGAAAATGTTGGAGGACGAAGAATTTAGAAAACTGCATAAAGTAAAACAAAATTTATTAGTGGAAGATGGAATAGTCTAGCATAAGATGAGTGTGGAAGTAAATTTATGGAGAATTAGGCCGGTTTTACCACCAGGATTGCAGTACAAGCTGTTGCAGGCATGTCATGATGACTGGGGTCACCAAGGAAGGAACAGAACACTTGCGCTAGTCAGAAGTAGGGGATTTTGGCCAAGTATGTCGAAATCGGTGGGATAATATATCAAGAGGTGCGAGAGATGCTGTGTAGCAAAGGCCGAGACTCTAAGGCCCTGCACACCGGTGGACAAGATCGAGGCTGGAAAACCATGGGAAATGTTGGCCATAGATTTCACAGTATTGGATAACGTCAGGGGATAGAAAATGTGTTGATTATAACTGATGTATTCACAAGATTATTTTTGCTTTTCCGACTAAAGATCAAAAGGCCACAACAGTTGCAAAAATTTTGAAAGAACACATTTTTGATAAGTTCGGGGCCCCAGATAAACTTCTGTCAGATCAGGGAAGGAATTTCTTAAGCTCATTGATCAAACAATTGTGCAGAAGTTATAGGGTGGAGAAAATCAGGACGACGGCGTATCATCCACAGGGAAATGGGTGTTGTGAGCGATTCAATCGGACATTACATGGATTACTAGTAACTTTAGACGAACGCGAAAAAAGAAGTGGCCGGAACACGTATCTGCACTGGTTTCGCACTATAATATGACCCCACACGCTACCACAGGTCATTCACCTTTCCACTTATTGTTTGGTAGGGAACCGAAGATGCCGCGCGACCCAGTAGAAGTAAATGAAATCGATGAAACTGTAGATGATTGGATGGCTGAATTGGTTGAGATTCAAAAAACTAATTGGGAGTAGCGAAAGAAAATGAAAACAAACAAAAAAGTATGACAAGGAAACAAAGAGAGGGAAAGGCGAAAATACCTGACTGGAGAGTTGGACAAGAAGTTTTGTTAAAGAATAATGTTAAGATAGGGAGATGCAAGATGTAGGATGAGTGGTACAGTGAACGGTGGATAACAGATGAAGTATTAGATGCTAAAAATGGACTTTACAAAATAAAATCATGCGATGAAGAGCAAGTCAGGGTCGAAAATAGGTGTAATTTAAGAGCGGCACCAAAACTGCAACCATGTGAGGTAAAATTAGAAGAGGATAACTCTGCAGCTGATGCTTCCCCACGGCGATTGCGTAATAGAATAGTAGGAGACAATAAGGGATAGGGAAAGTGAGGATGACATGCAAGGGAAAGGTGAAAGCAGGGTTCTATCCTGAACGAGGATTGGCGTCCTCTGCCTTACTTGAGCTAAATCTATCTTTTCTCTTTTACTATATCTACTACTATTATCTTTAGTGTAAGGGAAAGGTGAAAGCAGGGTTCTATCCTGAACGAGGATTGGCGTCCTCTGCCTTACTTGAGCTAAATCTATCTTTCTCTAAGACTATTGTAAGGTTTACATCCAGCTTATGGCCAGATGTCATCTGTGAAGGAGGAGCCCGAAACACTCCTGTGAGGCAGGAGAGGCTTAGAGACCAAGTAGGAAGGAACAAATGGGTTCCGTTCACTCCTCGAGAAGAAAACAAACAAACAAAGACTGGAAGCTACAAAAAAGCAATGGATAAACTTCTAGATTATGTGGAAATAGATTGACTATTGCTTCCACATATGCTATTAAACGGGCAGTGCTTTTAAAACAAAAAGAGTCCTTTCCATACATATACCGTAAAATAGACAGAGAAAGGGGATAGCGAAGTACAAACAGAAGTAGTCACAGGCGAAGAGGCAATAGTAGTAGCAGCAGAGGGAGTAGCAGTAGAAGTAGAAGCAGAGGGAGTAGCAGTAGAAGTAGAAGCAGAGGGAGTAGCAGTACAAGTAGAAGCAGAGGGAGTAGCAGTAGAAGTAGAAGCAGAGGAAGTAGCAGTAGAAGTAGAAGCAGAGGGAGTAGCAGTAGAAGTAGAAGCAGAGGGAGTAGCAGTAGAAGTAGAAGCAGAGGGAGTAGCAGTAGAAGTAGAAGCAGAGTGAGTAGCAGTAGAAGTAGAAGCAGAGGGAGTAGCAGTAGAAGTAGAAGCAGAGTGAGTAGCAGTAGAAGTAGAAGCAGAGGGAGTAGCAGTAGAAGTAGAAGCAGAGGGAGTAGCAGTAGAAGTAGAAGCAGAGGGAGTAGCAATAGAAGCAGAAGCAGAAGGAGTAGCAGTAGAAGCAAAAGTAGAGGGAGTAGCACGAAAATAACGAAGTAAAACACGAGTAAGGCAAGTAAAAGCAGCAAGAACGAGTAAAAGCACGAATAAAACAGGTCTAAAATACGAATGCAGGTAAGTAATAGTTAAAAGCAAGACTAAAACTTAACTGAAATCATAAAAGAGATTGAATAAAACAGAAATAAAAACGAAAACAGGTAAGTATTAGTTAAAAATAGTACTAAAACGTAACTGAAATCGTAAAAGAAAAGATTCAGTAAGAAATGAAAGACTAAAAACAGAAGTAAAAGCAATAAAACAGTAAAAGCAGAAGTAAAAGCAATAAAACAGTAAAAGCAGAAGTAAAAGCAATAAAACAGTAAAAGCAGAAGTAAAAGCAATAAAACAGTAAAAGCAGAAGAAAAAGCAATAAAACAGTAAAAGCAGAAGTGAAAGACGTAAAACACAGATAAAGGACACGTAAAAGAAGTAAAAAACAATAAAATAATGGGCATTGGATTAAAACATAAAACTCACTGAAACCTTCATTAAAAGAGATAAATAAAATCAAATGAACTTAGCAGTGAATGGAATACTTCCTTGAAGAGGCTCAGCTATGAAAAAACACGTGAAACGTGACAACATGACAGCTACTGAATACTGGTATACTTGGGAAACGTAATATCTAAGTAACCAATGCCTTATTGATTCACACACATTAACGTCCAGCATAAATAAAACCTAGGCAAGTAACAGGAATGGACTGGTACAACCTTTGGTGGTGTTCAGCAGAGAAGAGGGTAATCCAAAACACACAGAATTCCAGTTGACACTGTTTATTGTCATGGGGCGCGGGCAGTCATAGACTCGTGACGTCACAAAAAACGAATCAGTTCCAGAATAACACAAATAAAATCCAATTCAATCAGAATACATGGTAAAACATAAGATACTAAAAATATACACATAAAAACAAACTAACAAACTAAACTAAGAATACCAAATAAGAAAAATATACGTACATCAATAAAAATCAAACTAAAACATACATAAAGACAAGAAAGACTTCAGTAATAAATAAAAATACAAGGGAATGATATAAAACGACAAAATAAGTATTAAAAACTAATGATAGAAGAGTTAAAATAAAACTTAAAAAAAATGACTTGGCAGAAAATGACGTGTCATGTCACTGACACCGCGAAATAAGTTAATTCATTATAAGACTGAAATTAGGGCTCAGGGATAAAACGAGAATCTTAAAACACAAAATAAATGTATCAAACAAAAAAAGAACTAGTAAAAATTAACAGAAGGTGGTAATTAAAACAATTAAAAGCGGGGGCAATAGAAAACGGCACAGGGGTAACTAATGCGATCCCACGCAGGGAAAAACCTGGTGCCGTACAAAGTCAAATGCGAGTGTAACTGGAGTGTGTCGCACTCTCCTCTGGATCGCAGACCACACTCCACACTATGCCTACTCCTTCCATCTTAATTAGAGTC
>NC_091555.1:26349070-26356570 GCF_042767895.1 Penaeus vannamei
CCAATCCGTCTACTGACTTCCTGGTCTGTATATACATATATACATACATATATACATACATATATATATATATATATATATATATATATATATATATATATATATATATATATATGTGTGTGTGTGTGTGTGTGTGTGTGTGTGTGTGTGTGTGTGTGTGTGTGTATGTATGTATACACACATATATGTATATATATATATATGTATATATATATATATATATATATATATATATATACATATATATATATATATATATATATATATTTATTTATTTATTTATATAATGTATATATACATATATGAGTATATATATATAAGCATATATATATATATATATATATATATATATATATATATATATATATATGTGTGTGTGTGTGTGTGTGTGTATACATTTTTTAAAGATATAATGCACTACTGTATTGGTATGATGAAAAAATAATTTGCCCTCTCTGACCATAATTCGAACCTGCGTCTTTGCAGGCTCACTCATACCAAATGAGCTACATGACCCACTAAACGGAGTGTGTTATCTAGCTTCCACCTATCTACTCATATTTGAATAAGGTTAGCGAAATTTTACACACATTTCGTGGGCACTCAGTAGAAATTGAGAGAGTTCAAATCCGAAGTTATAAGTATTTAGTTGTATTTATGAGAGTCTTGTCTTGCAGTTACCTTACCTGTATGTATATACAAATACATACACACACACATACATACATACATATATATATATATATATATATATATATATATATATGTGTGTGTGTGTGTGTGTGTGTGTGTGTGTGTGTGTGTGTGTGTGTGTGTGTGTGTGTACATACATATATACATATATACATATACACATAAATATATTCATACATATATAAACATATATATATATATACATACATATATATATATATATATATATATATATATATATATACATATATATATATATATATATATATATGTATATATATATATATATATATATATATATATATATATATATATATATATATATATATATATATATGAGTGTGTGTGTTAATGAATATGTTAATGATACTTGCAAGGCTGGATGGTTTCCACTTAGCACCTCTGTGCCCGGCATCTGCATTCCTCCTTCAGTTAACACAGGTGTTCACTCTTTCTCTTTTGACACTTCTGCTGCATAAGGATACACCTTAGCAAGGAATAGCTTCATCAAAGGACGTCTCATCAGACAGCAAGAGGCAAACATGGGTAGAACAGAATCAGAGAGAGACACGGACAGACAACGGTCTCGCTCATCCATGCTCTGCCCTCAGCATTCGGAGCACAGATCTCTCATGGGTTTTCACATACACCTTCCCCAATAAACCAACAAGCAAAAGCCCCGTCCACTATGAACAATCTCATACTTTCACATCTGGTGGCCTGGTGGAAGAACTTCACATCGCCGATGAATGTTCCTGTTACCAAGATAAGCCTCCTGTCAAAGTGCCTTCTTGCCTCCTTTTACACTCGGTCATTGTTACCGCGTCCTCCTCTAACCTACGCATCCCACACCATGTATGCTCCACTATTTCTTGCTGACTGCTCACCCCTGTGCTACCCTCCTGACGAAGTCTCTGAAGATGTATTCCCACACTCTATGATGCCACACAAACCTTTGTCAGCACAATCATGAAGGCGCTTTTCTACCCAGCACCATTATAAGCAAATGTACCTCATTAGTGCCAGATTAACTATTGCCCTCCCTTTAACCACCCACGCCTTACAGGGGAAAGTCATAAAAATAGTTTATATATATATATATATATATATATATATATATATATATATATATATATATATATATATATATATATATGTATAGAGAGAGAGAGAGAGAGAGAGAGAGAGAGAGAGAGAGAGAGAGAGAGAAAAAAAATCAGCATCTGACATCGTGAGGCCTATCTGGAGGTGGTGCGACATGTTGTCAGGTGCTGGAGCCTCGTGATGTAACCTGTTACATACGCAGTGGGAAACACAAAAGAAAGACTATGGCAAGGATTCAATCTGCCAAGAAGAGGATGAAGGCTTATCGGGATAAAGTTAGGGAGGAGAAAAGTGACGATGTGGCACCTCAGCCCAAGACACTCGCCTTGCCTCCTAGCTTCAAGAAGAACGGAGCAGTACACAGGGGTAACTCTAGTGAGTTTTGTGTGATGCTAATGCCCTTGTGTTCGTCTCCATTTGGAGACTGAGAATACTTATGAAGGGAAAGAAATGTGAGTCTGCAGAGTGCCAGCCAGGGGACTTTGTCACATAGGCCTTCATAGGCCTATCCAAGCGAGTTAGGTGGGACCCAATGATACCCTCCCCTCAGAGGGAATAGTATTGTCTGTTATAATACATTTATAATGGATTATAAGAGATAAAAAAGGGACCAGGTGCCTATATCAACTTCAAAGAAAATTAATTGTGAGCACCCCTTCCCTGTTGAAGAGACCTGAGGTGATCTGAATGAGCTTCCTTGATCTCTCGGAAATTATTATTAAAGTGAAAGGTAAAAAAACAGACACAGTTGTTGCTAACAACAACAACAACAAAAACATTAGTGTACTGTTCATTGTCACCTGAAAATAAAAGTGGGTTTTCTGAAAACTATATTTTGAATATTATTTATATATCTTGACTTCTATTGCTCCGATTTTAAAATTTCTTGTAGCATAACACTTAGAAAAAAATCTCTTGAAAGCTGCTTATGGAAATTCCTTAATTTGCAGGCGCTTAGGAGCTGCGATTTTTATCGGTAGATTTTACAGAAAAAAATCACCTGGATTGCTTTTATTTTGTGAACTTATTATTTGTGATATATAAATTCCAATATGCAGCTGTTTCCCTTTGGGTGTCTTTTAACTCTCGTCCAAAGGAAATTCTTCTTTGAATAGTTTTCTATGAATAATTTTTTTTTTTTTTTTTTGTATATGTAAAAATCTTACAATTTATTTATTTATTCATTTTTTTTTTTTTTTGGGGGCGAGTAATGCATTAATTTTTATGAAAAAAAGTCCATGGATATATGACATTCTATTGTTTAAATTGCAAAAAAAAAAAAAAAAAAAAAAAAGTCTAGATGAAAAAGTACAGTGCAGAAAATCAAAATGTCTTTTAACGACTTTCCCCCTTACATATGAAGTGCCTCTTGTCAACGATATGATTCAAACTGGATGGGGTTCCCTTGCACCTAGGCCCTGGCAGCTGCTTCCTTTCGTGGCATCGCACCTACCACACCTGAGCCTTGTTTGCCCAGGAAACATTCTCCCCATGAAGCAAGACTGGCAAACTCACGCATTTGTCACGGCCGGAAGAACTGACACCCCAAAATATAGAAGCAGGCACCTGCCAAGGATAGGAGTCGCTGGATAAAAGGACGTCTCGTCTTGTGGGATCACACTTCTACCTCCCCCAATAGACCAGCAAGCCAAGACCCTTTTCATTCATCAACTCTACGTTACAAAATTTCTGAAGACACGTGCTCCCGCCAACAATACCCCATGATCTGGCGCAAGGACTTATTACAAAAGGCATCAAGACGAGACTCCAGGGCACTGGATAATGTCCAGGTTTCACTACTATAGAGAAAAACTGGCATTATCAGGGCCCTGAAAACCCGTAGCTTGATCCTTCTGTACAGGTACCAGCATCTCCAAATACTCTTGTCGAGAGAGTTCATGACCCCTGCTGCCAGGCCAATCCGTCTACTGACTTCCTGGTCTGTATATACATATATACATACATATATACATACATATATATATATATATATATATATATATATATATATATATATATATATATATATGTGTGTGTGTGTGTGTGTGTGTGTGTGTGTGTGTGTGTGTGTGTGTATGTATGTATACACACATATATGTATATATATATATATATATATATATATATATATATATATATATATATATACATATATATATATATATATATATATATATATATATATATATTTATTTATTTATTTATATAATGTATATATACATATATGAGTATATATATATAAGCATATATATATATATATATATATATATATATATATATATATATATATATATATATATATATATATATGTGTGTGTGTGTGTGTGTGTGTGTGTGTGTGTATACATTTTTTAAAGATATAATGCACTACTGTATTGGTATGATGAAAAAATAATTTGCCCTCTCTGACCATAATTCGAACCTGCGTCTTTGCAGGCTCACTCATACCAAATGAGCTACATGACCCATTAAACGGAGTGTGTTATCTAGCTTCCACCTATCTACTCATATTTGAATAAGGTTAGCGAAATTTTACACACATTTCGTGGGCACTCAGTAGAAATTGAGAGAGTTCAAATCCGAAGTTATAAGTATTTAGTTGTATTTATGAGAGTCTTGTCTTGCAGTTACCTTACCTGTATGTATATACAAATACATACACACACACATACATACATACATATATATATATATATATATATATATATATATATATATATATATATATATATGTGTGTGTGTGTGTGTGTGTGTGTGTGTGTGTGTGTGTGTGTGTGTGTACATACATATATACATATATACATATACACATAAATATATTCATACATATATAAACATATATATATATATATACATACATATATATATATATATATATATATATATATATATATATATATACATATATATATACATATATATATATATATGTATATATATATATATATATATATATATATATATATATATATATATATATATGAGTGTGTGTGTTAATGAATATGTTAATGATACTTGCAAGGCTGGATGGTTTCCACTTAGCACCTCTGTGCCCGGCATCTGCATTCCTCCTTCAGTTAACACAGGTGTTCACTCTTTCTCTTTTGACACTTCTGCTGCATAAGGATACACCTTAGCAAGGAATAGCTTCATCAAAGGACGTCTCATCAGACAGCAAGAGGCAAACATGGGTAGAACAGAATCAGAGAGAGACACGGACAGACAACGGTCTCGCTCATCCATGCTCTGCCCTCAGCATTCGGAGCACAGATCTCTCATGGGTTTTCACATACACCTTCCCCAATAAACCAACAAGCAAAAGCCCCGTCCACTATGAACAATCTCATACTTTCACATCTGGTGGCCTGGTGGAAGAACTTCACATCGCCGATGAATGTTCCTGTTACCAAGATAAGCCTCCTGTCAAAGTGCCTTCTTGCCTCCTTTTACACTCGGTCATTGTTACCGCGTCCTCCTCTAACCTACGCATCCCACACCATGTATGCTCCACAATTTCTTGCTGACTGCTCACCCCTGTGCTACCCTCCTGACGAAGTCTCTGAAGATGTATTCCCACACTCTATGATGCCACACAAACCTTTGTCAGCACAATCATGAAGGCGCTTTTCTACCCAGCACCATTATAAGCAAATGTACCTCATTAGTGCCAGATTAACTATTGCCCTCCCTTTAACCACCCACGCCTTACAGGGGAAAGTCATAAAAATAGTTTATATATATATATATATATATATATATATATATATATATATATATATATATATATATATATATATATAGAGAGAGAGAGAGAGAGAGAGAGAGAGAGAGAGAAAATCAGCATCTGACATCGTGAGGCCTATCTGGAGGTGGTGCGACATGTTGTCAGGTGCTGGAGCCTCGTGATGTAACCTGTTACATACGCAGTGGGAAACACAAAAGAAAGACTATGGCAAGGATTCAATCTGCCAAGAAGAGGATGAAGGCTTATCGGGATAAAGTTAGGGAGGAGAAAAGTGACGATGTGGCACCTCAGCCCAAGACACTCGCCTTGCCTCCTAGCTTCAAGAAGAACGGAGCAGTACACAGGGGTAACTCTAGTGAGTTTTGTGTGATGCTAATGCCCTTGTGTTCGTCTCCATTTGGAGACTGAGAATACTTATGAAGGGAAAGAAATGTGAGTCTGCAGAGTGCCAGCCAGGGGACTTTGTCACATAGGCCTTCATAGGCCTATCCAAGCGAGTTAGGTGGGACCCAATGATACCCTCCCCTCAGAGGGAATAGTATTGTCTGTTATAATACATTTATAATGGATTATAAGAGATAAAAAAGGGACCAGGTGCCTATATCAACTTCAAAGAAAATTAATTGTGAGCACCCCTTCCCTGTTGAAGAGACCTGAGGTGATCTGAATGAGCTTCCTTGATCTCTCGGAAATTATTATTAAAGTGAAAGGTAAAAAAACAGACACAGTTGTTGCTAACAACAACAACAACAAAAACATTAGTGTACTGTTCACTGTCACCTGAAAATAAAAGTGGGTTTTCTGAAAACTATATTTTGAATATTATTTATATATCTTGACTTCTATTGCTCCGATTTTAAAATTTCTTGTAGCATAACACTTAGAAAAAAATCTCTTGAAAGCTGCTTATGGAAATTCCTTAATTTGCAGGCGCTTAGGAGCTGCGATTTTTATCGGTAGATTTTACAGAAAAAAATCACCTGGATTGCTTTTATTTTGTGAACTTATTATTTGTGATATATAAATTCCAATATGCAGCTGTTTCCCTTTGGGTGTCTTTTAACTCTCGTCCAAAGGAAATTCTTCTTTGAATAGTTTTCTATGAATATTTTTTTTTTTTTTTTGTATATGTAAAAATCTTACAATTTATTTATTTATTCATTTTTTTTTTTGGGGGGGGGCGAGTAATGCATTAATTTTTATGAAAAAAAGTCGATGGATATATGACATTCTATTGTTTAAATTGCAAAAAAAAAAAAAAAAAAAAAAAAAAAAGTCTAGATGAAAAAGTACAGTGCAGAAAATCAAAATGTCTTTTAACGACTTTCCCCCTTACATATGAAGTGCCTCTTGTCAACGATATGATTCAAACTGGATGGGGTTCCCTTGCACCTAGGCCCTGGCAGCTGCTTCCTTTCGTGGCATCGCACCTACCACACCTGAGCCTTGTTTGCCCAGGAAACATTCTCCCCATGAAGCAAGACTGGCAAACTCACGCATTTGTCACGGCCGGAAGAACTGACACCCCAAAATATAGAAGCAGGCACCTGCCAAGGATAGGAGTCGCTGGATAAAAGGACGTCTCGTCTTGTGGGATCACACTTCTACCTCCCCCAATAGACCAGCAAGCCAAGACCCTTTTCATTCATCAACTCTACGTTACAAAATTTCTGACTGTTAATCATTGTTTAACTACACAAACAAGCGGTCACACATTGAGATTAGACTTGTGACGAATTCTCACTTCAAATCCCATTCCCCTGTTGCTGTTGTGCAGTGTCGTATATATATTTGTATCAGGGCTAATAACTATTTGTCTATTTATTCAATTATTATGTTCGGTTGTCAATCGTGTATATTATTCATGTTTATTGTTGCAGATTTACAATTATTGTTTCTTTCTCTTTATATGGTATGTTCATTAGTAGTTACTTCATTACTGCTTGCATCTTCATTTA
>NC_091555.1:26364954-26367454 GCF_042767895.1 Penaeus vannamei
TCAGACAAAGAAGTTTGAGGTGAGCAGGAAAGGCTGCACACTATTTTGTACTATAATACTTTAATCATCATCTTTAATTGAGTTACTTATTGCATGTTTAAATTAAATTTTTAAATACATCTAATAAGGTTAATTAACAATGATTACTAACCAAATTTAATTCTAAAAATTCATGGAAACAAGAGCTGTGCAGCAGGTGATGCATACCCTGAGCCGCCAAGGGACGCTAAGAAATGGAGCGGTTGCTCAAGAAACCCAAAACTATCAAACAGAAAGAAAACCACCCAGATAAATATACAATGAAAAAAAATCCAAAAATAATAATTGTATAATTATTATTTTAGGAGCTCAATGTCTGTGGAAGATGAATATTCATTTAGATTAGTTTTTTTGATAATTTTGATAATGATAATGATAATAAGAAAAATAAGAAGAAAAGGAGAAAGAAAAAAACAAAGAAAATGGTGACAAGAAAGAATAAGAAGAAAAAGGTCGAAGAAGAAAAAAAAAAAGAGGAATACCCCCCCCCCCCTCCCTCCCTCGCATTCGCTCGGAATCTCATTTCAAAACTTACTTACCGCTCCCGCCCCACACCTTTTTTTTTTCTTTTTTTTTCTTTTTGGTCTCTAGAACATGAATCATCGGTTGGTGTCTTGGGCGTGGAGGGGGATTTATCAGCTTGTGGACGGAGAAACTGAGAGGAGATGAGATTTGTTACAAGTGAATGCTGCGGGTGGAATTCGAGGGTGGAGGGTGCGCGGACGGGTGTTAAGGAGTGGGTGGAGTATCATGTGGAAGGTGAGTGGAGGGGTGGTGCGTGGAGGGTGAGGGTGAGGTGGAAGTTGCGTGGGTGTGGTGAGGGTGAGGGAGGGGGCTGATAAAATACTCAATTTTTTAAAAAGTGTGTGTGTGTGGGGAGGGTTCTTTAGATCTTTTACTTATTTGTTTGTCTGTGTGTTTATTTGGGTGCAAATGCACTCATGCAAACACGTAAAGAAAGATATGCAAAACCAAAGAAATACCGGCAAACAAGTAAACAAAAAACATAGGAACACCCATCCCTCACTTTTAAAAACGGAGCCAGCTCCCTCGTGCCCTTGCTGACTCGCCGGCCTCCAACTCTGCTGAGCCATCCACGTGCCCCTCGCCTGGCGCTCCCAGCCAGCAGACCCCCGCTCTTACAGACGCCCCCGCCTCCCTAAAGTCAACTAAGAGCCCTCCTGCCGTGAGACCCAAAACCAGCACGCCAAAGAAGACCAAGGTGGAAGCTTCTACACAAGTAACACCTAAACGGAGCTTTAGAAAAAGACAAAACAACAGGAGTAACAATCAAAGAGAACAACTCGACCCCAACCGCCACTGGGAGGAAAGAGCTCAGCAGCAGGTGCAAGGGGCTACCGCCCAACCCGCTGCCCCCCCTCCTCCAGCAGCACCACCAGTCATCATTAACAATTATGCAGAACGAGCAAAACCCACACAAGATATTAATGGAGACGGTTACACCAAGGTCAAATTAAGACATCAGAGAAAGAGAGACAGAGAACACCAAAGCCGTTAAAGGGAGCAGATCGTCATGACGCAGTCTACCTTTATATCACCAGTTGTCACCCAGACACAAACGAAGAGGATATAGAAGAACATCTATCCGAAAAGTTTGAAAACATAAGTGTCAAGGCCCATAAGACAGTGATAACACATGATTACTACACCAGCTTTACGGTGTCAGTAAGAGGAAAGAACATAAAATCTGAACTATTTTTAGACTGTTACTTTTCCTGACATGTTAAAGTGTTCCTAAACAAAAATAAGTACGAGAATGTTTGACCAGGCAACGCCGTCAGCGTTACCAATGACTAGATCGCAAAAAGTCATACAAATAGAGCATATAAACGCTCAGTCTCTCCTCGGGCATTTTGAAGAAATTAAAATGCTTGTTCAGGAGAGAAACATAGACATATTATGCATAAGTGAAACATGGCTCCACCAGGAAATGGTCAGTAATTTCATCAATATTCCAAATTTTAAAGTTTATAGATGTGATGCAGGGCGAGGAGGAGGAGTGTGTATATATGTACGGGATACCCTGAAGTCAAACAGGATATCTACTACAGCAGTTAACAATACTGCCGTAGAAGATGTCTGGGTTACCGTACAAAGGAACATGCTTCCTTCCTTCATTATTGGCACTGTCTATAGGCACCCCCATGCTACCTCGGAATCTCTTGAATACATTGAAAAGGTTTTTAGAGAAATGTCCTTAAAAAAAACGGGTGACCTAAATGATGATTTAACAAAATCTAATGCTAAATTAGCGAAGGTAATTAAGAAAAATAAATTAGAACAAATAATAGATAAACCTACTCGAATTACAGAAAACACCTCTTCTCTATTAGATTTAATAATAACTAACAGACCATATCTCATTCTCCATTCCGATGCCATCCCGTGCCACGTTGCTGATCATGGACTTATCACGATGACGTTAAATATAAAGAAAACA
>NC_091555.1:26374954-26379954 GCF_042767895.1 Penaeus vannamei
CGGGCACAGGGGTGACTAATGCAGTCCCACGCAGGGGAAAACCTGGCGCCGTACAAAGTTAAGTGCGAGTGTAACTGGAGTGTGTCGCCCTCTCCTCTGGACTGCAGACCACACTCCACAATCCTCCCATGCCTTGGGTCGGAGTGGTCAGCGGAGACAGGATCTGAAACAAAACCAAAGGGTAGGCCTGAGCCCTGTTACTTGCCTCAACACAAAAGGGTGGGTGTGCCCAGCTGAGACGTATCAGTCGCAATCAACTGGAGCACACAAGACAACAGTTACATAAAATAAACCAAATATACAAACACTATTTATTGTTGCCGTTGAGCGTCTCGGCTGCAACATTCAGCTCCCTGCGCTCCTCTGGCTCCCTGGCAAAGGATGTCAGAACAGACACCCATGGATCCTCTGGAAGGTCTGCATCCTGGACCGCTGCACCTGGCTGGTTGGTACCATCCTCGCCTCCTTCCTCGTCATCTCCAGGGCCCTCCTCGTCGTTTGCAGGTCCTTCCTCGTCACCGGGACGTCCCTCTTCGTCATCTGCACGTCCTTCCTCGTCATCATCGTCGACAGCATAGGAGAGTTCCTCAGAAGGGCGATAGGGCTTCAGGTGATTCAAATGGGCCTTCAGTTGAACTCCTGTGTCCAAGTTCAGTACTTCGAAGGAAACTGGCCCTAAGCGTCTGATGACTCGAGCTGGTCCACGCCATTTACCACTGAGAGGGGGTAGTCCACCCATACGACTCTTGTGTTCATAGTACCAGACAAGGGATCCCTCTGTAGGCTGGAACACTATCTTTTTGCCTCGGTCGTAGTATCTTCCATAAATCTGCCTTGCTTGTCTGGAAGCTTCTACCGCTGCTTGACGAGCTTCTTGTAGTCGTCCCTGTAAATTGAGATTCTCTGCAAATATGGCTTCATTGGTGAGACCCACAGGAAAATTTGCGTGACGCCCAGTCAGGAGGTAGATTGGCTGTTCCCCAGTAGTACGATGTATGGCAGAATTAATCTGGAGCCGAAGTTCTGGGACAAACTGATGCCATACTCTTGGACGGTTGCCGACTAAGGTAGTAAGGGCAGCCTTCACTACACGGTTTGTCCGTTCCACCATTCCATTGGCCTGAGGATGGTATCGAATGGTGTAATGATTCGTGGCATGCATCATTTTTGTTAGTTCTCTGAAGATGTTGCTGGTGAACTGTATCCCATTATCTGTTTGGATCACCCTGGGAGGTCCAAAGAGGGTAACCCAATGATCCATAAAGGCCGAATGGACAGCTGCAGCAGTAGCCTTCCTCAGTGGAACAATCTGCAGGAAACGGGAGTGCTGATCCAGGATCGACAGGGCCCAGCGAACTGGAATGGATGGACCAAAGTCCATTAGGTCCATAGATACCCGTTCCAAGGGAAATTCTGCTAATGGTGTATCAGCCATTGGAACCTTCTGCATGCTGCCTCTTGACTGCTGGCAGATCAGGCAACTGTCAACATACTGCCTAACATCTCGCAGCATATTAGGCCAATAAAACATTGCCCTAGCATTCTGGAAAGTACGATGGATGCCTGGATGTGATGCTAAGGGTGGAAGATGAGATGCCTTGAGAGCAGAATTCCTAAGCTTCTGGGGAACAAACAGCTGGTAGCATATGCGGTCTGGGAAGTGCTTCAGCCTATAGACCACATTATCCTTAAGTTCAAATTCGCAGAGAGGAAGGGGTAACTTCTTTTTGGGCAAAGTCCCTTCCACTAGATATTTGCGAACATCACTCAGTAGAGGGTCAGCTTCCTGTTCTGCAGCAAGTCTCTCTGGAGAGAGGTCAGTGATGGTGAGCTTAGCAACTTGTCGTGAAAGCAGGTCTGGTACATGGTTGGTAGGACCCTCCTTGTATCGTATATTGAAATCATAGAATGACAGGTCATGTGCAAACCTAGTCATCCTGGGAGACTTAGTTTTTCTGGAGAAAATGTAAACCAGTGGGCGATGGTCAGTGTAGACAGTGAAGTGCCTCCCATAGAGGTACGAGTCAAATACCCGAACCCCTTCAACCACTGCAAGGGCTTCCAAATCTATGGCAGGATAGCGGGTCTCAGCATCCCTCAACTTCCTGCTGTAATAAGCAATGGCGTACGGCGTGTTGTGCACATCTCTCTGCATCAAGCAAGCACCAAGGGCTACACTGGAAGCATCAGTATGTAGCTCAAAGTCTCTTGAAAAATCTGGCTGCCTCAAGACTGGTGCAGTTGTGAGGCGCAGCTTGAGTTCTTCAAAAGCGGACTGTTGTTCGGCCCCCCAGATCCATTTCTGCCCTTTCTTTAAGAGTAGATGCAGTGGTGATGCGACCGTTGCATAATCAGGAATATGCTTCCGATAGAACCCAGTGGCTCCTAGAAACCTGCGTACCTCCCTCACAGTGCGTGGTGCAGGAGTCTTGGATATAGCAGTTACCTTTTCTTGGTTGGGAGACACTCCTCCTGGTGAGATAGTGAAGCCCAGGAAGTCAATAGTACTGGCAGCAAATTGACACTTCTGTGGGTTAAGCTTAAGACCAGCAGAAGAAAGAAGCTGTAAGGTCTCGGAGAGGTGCTGGAGATGTTGAGTAAAGCCTCGGCTATAGATGATCACATCATCGAGGTATGCCAATGTATGCCGTCCAAGTACTGGTGCCAGAACAATGTTCATTGTTCTCTGAAATGTTGTAGGAGCTGTGGATAGACCGAAGGGGAGTCGACAGAACTGAAATAAGCGGTACCCATCGGAAAAAGCAGTTTTGGGTCGATCCGTTGTCTCCAGTTCAACACTCCAATATGCAGCTCGAGCATCTAGTGTGGTAAACGTGTCCATTGGGCCTAACTCATCAATCAGCTCATTGATGCGGGGTAGAGGATAAGCATCTTTCTTCGTTACAGCATTGAGACCTCGATAGTCCACACAGAACCTTAGACCACCTCCTTTCTTCTTCACAAGCACTACTGGACTTAGCCAGGGTGACGTGGAGGGCTCAATGACTCCAGCATCCAACATTGAATCACACTGGTCTCTGATGGCTTGTCGGGTTGATTGCGGCAGTCTCCATTGCCGGATACTGACTGGTTTGGCGTCACCAGTGTCAATCTTGTGGCTAATTCCAGGTACAAGTCCAACGGTTTCTTCTCCTCCTTCAAAAAGTTCTTTGTGCTGGTTCAGGAGTTCAGTTAGCTGGTGTTGTGATTTGGTATCCAGATGGGAAAGATCTGGTACAAGACTGCTCTCATCAGGTAGCGGAGATGAGAGAAGTTGTTCAGCTGCTTCACAAGCAGCAATGGCAAGTGAGGGCGGTAGCTCTGCCTGCTCGACCTCAGCATCACTGTCGTCGAAGTCTTCATAGAGGAGAGTATCAGCAAAATCCTCCCAAATGAAATCCTCTTCCTCCCACTCAAATTCAGTGTCCTTGTCTTCGCCTTGGGAATCTGTGTTGGCAAGATTGTTAGAGCTCAGGATTCTGGAAGAATCCTCTACCTCTTCGCTGAAATCGTCACTGGAAGGGCGTGCCTGAGCCCTCAGAGAGGATGCCTTATCCTCAGGAACTTCAATTGCTGGAGAGTCTGTCTTGACAGGGCATACATCTGACCTGGCAAGGACGGTCTTGCTTTGCTCTGTAAGTGGAGGCTTACTTTTGGCTGTGAAAAGCGCTTCCACTGATGCTACGGTGCCTAACCGTGTTCCGCCATGGAGTATTAGGGTCTTAGGGGTAGGGTTTACTGCCCACACAAAACAGCAGCGATCCTTGACTGTTGTCACCGAATGAGGAAGAATGAGGTTTCCAGTTGTCGTAGGGGTTACAATCACATCACCATCTCTTGGACCTGCTCGGGCGATTCGGCTATCCAGAAAGCACCCAGTATGTGGAGGAACATCTGTACGAGCAGTGAGGTGAACAGCAATCCCAGGTGAATGCTTGTGGTCCTGTGTTGGAAGCATCTCTGTACTGAACTCAGCTGGTGTTTCTGGGTTTGAAGCTGTGGTAGAGATGACACGAACATGAAGAGATTCGACATCAGTGTACACAACTGAGAATGGTCTTCCTTCCAGAGAAAGACAGCTACTGGTGGTGTTGGGGTCATGCGTGAGGGAGAAGTCCAGTCTTCGAAGAAAATCCATCCCCAGGAGTATATCCCCAGGATAAGTGACATCTACTAGCGTAACTTGGTGAGGAATAAACAGGTCATCATCCAGCTGGAAATGCAGGGTCACTTCTGATGTGGTTGCCAGTGGTTGTCCTGTCACACCCCGCAGTAATTTAGAAGATCTGATGCGTCGAAGGTTGTTCTGGGGATCAAGTCGTCTTAGAATGCTAGGTCTAATCAGGGTGGCCTCGGATCCAGTATCCAGAAAACACAGCACAGTCTGGTCATTAGCTCTGAGTGCCACGAGAGGCCGTCCTGATGGTCCGGTGGCATTCACTGTTGAGACCGATATTGAAGTGTGAGTCTGCGTTCCAGTTGTTATTGCTCCTGGCCGCGGCTTCGCCAGAGAGGTTGGGAGCTCTACCATCCTGGCTGGTCGGAAAGGGGCAGTCTTTGGCTAGGTGTCCCGGGCGTCGACATCGGAAACATATCAGGCTTCTAGGCTGTTGCAGGTTTCTTGTTAAAGGAGCAGCGGCAGCTCGACACTCAGAAGTATTGTGTGTAATACTCTTGTGGTGCTCACACCAGTACCGATGCTCTGGAACAGGGTGTGATGGTGATTCAGCCACAGGATAAGCATAAACATCCCGTGATCGAGGTGGACGCTCAGGGAAGCGATGATGATCACCAAGATCATCCATGGACATCTGACGTGAAGGCGTGGTCCCATGCTGAATACCATTCCGGGAGTTCCATATGCGCTGTGCAGCTTCAGCGAGTTGCATGGGGGAGCCTTCATCCCTTACTGCTAGAAAATCTCGGAGCCAAGATGGTAGCCCAGACAGGAAGACACGGCGAATGAGCTCAGAGGGATCTCCAATGGCCTCTCTATGGTC
>NC_091555.1:26410339-26419895 GCF_042767895.1 Penaeus vannamei
GCAGGCATTCGACGTGGCTCATAGTGTAGATGTTGTCCTCGTCATCGTCCCCAGAAGGTCGTACCAGTCTGCACCTGTATGCCGATAATGAACTCCGTCCACGAGAAAATCCAGTTCACCGTGGAGGAGGCAGCGGATCTGAAGTTACCTTTCCTGGACACCGATCCATCGGGATGACGATGGCCTACGTTTCTCTGTATATGGAAGGCATACGAATAAAGATTGATTATATCCATTATTACTCCGCCCAGCAGCAGTAAAAATGGTGCAAATATAGGATTGCAATTGGCTTCTTTCTCCGGTATCTGAGGGGATCTAAAAAGCAGCCCTGAGTTTCTTTGAGACTCGAGGCTTCATATGTGAATAATTCTTTTTATGCAATGGCGGGAAAACCCAAAAGGTCTCCTGCTAAACCTCAGGAAGAAGGTGGAGCACATACTTGCAAGATCTAAACCTGGTGAGATCCTCTGACTTCCTTTATACTGCCTCCATGTAATGCTCTTTTTCCCAGGCGATCAGCAAATAATTTGGAAAAACAGTGAATACCGCCAGCAATATCCGGGGAAAAGATACATGATATGATACGAGACAAGAAGCAGTTGAAAAACAACCTCCACATAGTGCAGCATATCGCATACCCTGCAGCTGTTGCGATATGGCCTATTTTGGTGAAACGGGAATGAGGCTTCAACACCAGGATCATCGAACATCGAGCCGACGTCCATCACCACAGGACTTCCAATGCGATGGAAGTTCATGTAGATGAAGCTGGACATCTACCGAACTGGAAGGAAGCCGAAGTAATCCATGAAGGATTGAGTAAACATAAAAGGAAGGTCATGGAAGCTACATGATCGCGACAGAAAAGAATATGAACACCGCAATGCGCAGGTTTAAAATGTCCAAGGTCGCAGCTGCAATTATGCGGGTAACGAGTGCGAGGTCACAGGTCGTCAGGTGATCTACTGCAGGTCCTATGTAGTATATATATGTTATGTATTTTCTCTTATAAACACAGGTCCTCTCCTCTGTGGTGCGCCACACTTCACAGGCTTCTCCCCTGTGGTGTGCAGAGAGAGAGATCACCCAATTGGCGAGGCATTGTTGTCACCCACTTGGCGTGATCCTCCAGAGCCAAAGCCACCAGACTTGAGCTTGATTTTGATACTTCTTTGACAAATAAATCACAGAGAGAGTTCCTGCTTAATTTCTCGTGGTTCTGTCATGACAATTGGCTAGGCCTTCTCTTGTGTAGTAAGTGCCCCACTCACCTGCTCCCTTGGAGATGAGGGTTACAAACCAGGTCTGGACCCTCTGGTCCTGGACATGGTTTGTAGGCCATGTGCACCAGTGGGCGACTTTTCGGTGCCTAATCCTTGCCCTCTCATTCTGACTTCCTGGTGCAGCCTGGGCCTCGCGGGAAACGTTGATTTCCAACATCTGCTCTGGGGCTTGCGGTGACGTGATCACACCCCCCTTGTAGTGAGGATTGGGGTGCAGAGCGTTTACCACACCAAACCTCCGACCAGCCCACCCAGGGGGATCTCTGGTCCTGTGGTGCTGAAGGGTCGAGTGTAGGGATCAGAGGTTTTTGCAGGCAGCTCCCTTCTTAAGACCTCACCCAGAGAGGAGGTATAAAGATAATCCCTGAAAGGGGAACAATCTGTTTCCAACTCTCTAAATGACCACAATATGAATCAGACCATGGCAGTCACCCTGGAGCCTTTCAAGGCTGTGAAGGGCGAAAGAAAATCCAAAAGCAGGCCGAACGTGTCCGGCCTGCTGAACCGAGTAAGGACAAGACAGAAACATCACCTACAAAGTCATGTCCATGCACACCAGACTCAGAGGAAACCTGAATCTCTCAGAGATGAGGGCATGACTATTGCCCTCAGTGACAAAGCCACCATGAATTTCCTCACAGGAAATCAAGGTGCTAAAAGATGGGAGAAAGGTGTGTATCTCACCACTGACCCTCCCAAGACAGAAAAGTCCAAGATGGTGCTACTTGGCTTTCCACTAGTGTCTGACGTGGAGGTGATCACATCTCTCCCACAAGTGGTGGAGGCTTCCCGCATGACCAAAGGGAAGTCTCCAACCAGGCAAGTCCTGGTTATCGCCAAGGGAGCCCCAATCACCACCCTTGATCTGGGTAACTTGGGGCTCATACAAGCTCAGGACATATGTGCCAGAGCCCTTGAGGTGTTTCACGTGCCAGAAAATTTGGGCATCACCAGGCTAACTCTGCAAGGCCAAAGCCAAATGTGGTGTATGCAGTGAGTACACGAAACTGAAAGTGTATAAAGGCACACAAAGAGCGCCATAGAAGGACACAACCGCCAGGCGTCAAAACTGTGCCAAAAAACGTCATGCCTGGAGCCTGGCTTGCTCTGTCAGGAAACAGGCAGTGATTAAAAAGCACCTGGATGGTGCTAGAGGCCTGATGACCCTGGTAAAAGAAGCTATCCATTGCTCCCTAATAGCCAACCCGCCACACTGTGGAGATGGTGCTGAATCTCTTGTTGTTGAGATTCAGCTACCTGGGGGCTCTATTAAAATATACAATAACAGAAAGCAAACCACTGTGTGAGAGCTTAGATCTAAACCAGGTCCAGCTGTTTCTGCAGCACAAGATCGAGTGATCGTATAGGGGGAGACTTCAATGCACACATGGCCATTCTGAATCCCCGCAAAAGGCCGAACGCGGCAGGCATTCACATAGCAGAAGTGCTTGAGACATTCCTGAGATCGCTCTTCTCAACACCAAAGAACCAACGCATGTGAAGGGAGGGGTCCTAGACCCTACCTTTGCCACTGCAACAATGGAGATAATTCGGTAGTACGATGATACGGTTACTAGTGATCACTACGGCATAGTCACCACACTAATGGATGCAGGTCCAGCCCAAAGACCACATCACATTCCTAAATGGAAAACTGACAAAGCCAACTGGTTTGCCTTCCAGGGGAAGGCTTGGCTCGATGTCTGAAAGACAATGAACCTAATAACAATAATGAAAAGGCCATAAACCAGGCAGCCTCACAAACTATTCTCTAAACTCGTCTATGGTCCAGAACTCACAAAAACGCCTGGTACTATAATGATGAGATCAAAGAGGTCAACCACAGGGTTAATATGTGCAGAAAAAACTTCCGACGGCAAAGATCTACCGACAATCTGGCCCTGTTGAGGGAAGCTGTCGTGGATGTTAAGGAAACTGCCAACAGAGTAAGGCAGGAAAAATATGGCTGAAATGGTGACACCTTTTGGGCACCAGACCAGCCTTACAGAGTTGTGGAAACGGGTCAGGCAAGCGATAAGCCGCCAAGCCCTGAAATGCACTCATCATGACCTACACCAGAGGTTAACAGATTGGTGCTTGAGTTCTCAGCCAGAACCAGCACCAACAATCTGCCTCCAATGATGAGAGAAAAACAACAAAACTTAAATCCAGAAAGACTTGCTCTCATAAGAGACAAGTACTCTGAAGCTGATGAAACGGATGCCTTGTTCTCTCTTAGGGAATTAAGAAAATCATACAAATCCAATTCTGGGTCAGTGGCTCTGGGATCTGATGGGATCTCTCACCCCATCATTTCAGATCTAGGCCTTGCAGGAGAACTTGCATTCTTGTAGGTTATCAACAAATCCTGGCAAAAACAGCTACGGTGCCCCAGAGCTGGAAACAAGCCACAAATAGTTCCCATCCCAAAACCAAAGGAGCCTGGCAAGTACCGTCCCATTTCTCTTCTCAGCTGCCTGCGGTATCAGCTGAAAAAGATGGTACTCAACAGGCTCCAATGGAAAACTGGTCCCCCCCATGAACACCTGAATGGGTTCACAAGGGGTAAGAGCACTGCTCATAGTATTTCCACACTCTTAAGCACACCTGCACCTCGCCCGCTGTGGTTGTCTTCCTTGACCTGGAGAAGGTGTTTTTGAGTTGGCAAGTCCGCTTGCCATTCAAGAGACCCTAACTGCACAGAGGAGTCAAAGGCAGACTCTTGGTTTTCCTGGAAGGCTGACTATTTTAAAAATAGATCAGCAAATGTCAGATTTCAAGGCCACCTCTCACAGCACATGCCACTAGAAAATGGAACTCCTCAGGGAGGGGTTCTTAGTCCAGCCCTGTTTATCAATTTTCATGTCCAACATACTCGACATTCACCTGCCAGGGAGGGATGCAAGATCATCTCTTATGCAGATGACTTGGCAATCATAGCCTCTGGCAATCACAGCCTCACTAGAGCTCAGCGTTGTCTGAACCTGGTGTCTGTAGAGTGTTGTAGGACGTAGTCTAAAAAATATCAGCAGTAAAATCCAAAGCAATGGCACTGAGAACCAATGTCAGAAACAAAAAACTCACTATACAGGGTATGGATCTTGGATTGTAAGTGGATGGATTATCTACATCTTGGTGTATGGATAGGACACACACACTCACTTTCAAAAAGGAGATCCAATACCTGCTTGACAGAACCAAGGAAAGACTGTCAGTCATGAAAAGTTACACAGGGAGACACATAGGAAGCAGGACACAAAGTACTAAGATCATTCTATGTACATGCCAGTCCGTCCTATTATTGACTATGCATCTGTCGCCCTCATTGCTTCCAGCACACCATTAAAAGAAAAACTGGAAACAATACAAAACTAAGCGGCCAGGATAATTCTAGGTGCAATTCCTAAGTGGAGCAAAGGTCATCAACCTCCTCATGGAAGCTGATTTACCGTCCATGGACACTAGAATAGATCTAATGGCAAGCAGCAGTTCCTTTCCAAGGTCCTGCAGGCACCCACAAACTCATATCTAAGACAAAGAGTTCTCAGACGCCTACAACAAGATTACCAGTTGTTTGCGGACAATTCCTGGCTCACATTATGCAGCCAGAGTTTTGATACGCTTTCAACGGAAAGATTCTTTGCTTGCCAAGGAAATATGGACTCCCCTCACCCTGATTACAAAGAACCTCCGCCAAGTAAAACGAAATGATCGAATTCTCAAATTTCTAAATCTCACAATGAGAAAAGATCAATAAATATTCCATGCCTAGGGCCTAAAGGCACAAGCACAAAGGGTCATTGAACAACAATCTTCGCCGGGTAGTATAACTTGTTACACGGACGGATCCGTGGATCCAATAAACCATACTGCAGGCGCCGGTTTTACAATAAAGGATACCACAGCATCCATTAGGGTCACTGATAATGCCTCAACGCTTCAGGCTGAAACGGTTGCGATCATGGAAGCATTGATACACGCTGCCCCTGAGGGGAGGGCACGTTGTCATTCATACAGATTCAAGAGCAACTATTGACAGCTATTACAGCATAGCATGCCCCCAGATAACATCTACCTCTTGACAACAGTACTATACATAGCCCAAAGAATCTTCAGTCAAGGTAGAAGAATCATCATAAACTGGGTCCCAAGCCACATAGGCATACAAGGGAACGAGCTTGCTGATAAACTAGCCGAAAAGGGCAGGGGTATGGCCCCATCCTCCATGATCGCGAAACCTTGCTTCAAAGGGGACCATGGGCGTTTCTCAAGGTACCAAAGCCGCAGCGTGTGCGGTCCTCTGGGGAGCACATGGAGAAAACATCACAAAAATCGCTTCTGCCAAGTGGTACTCAGATGCTTCAGGCTATGAGCCACTGGCCCTTTCCTCCAAATACATAAAAGAGGCAATTGAAGTCATACTATTCAGACTAAGACTAGGTTACCAATGCGCTTGGCAAATTATTGACAGTGAGACTGGGAGGTTATGTAGCTACCGCGGCGAGCCTAACGCCACCCTATTACATTACTTGCAGAATTGTGCGTACACACAATTTCTGAGGCAGGGACCACTCCACCACAGCCGCCGGGCTGGTAAAAAGGGTGTGCAACATGCTTCCTGCGTGGCAGCTCGCTTGCTTGCAATCCAGCCACAGCGGTAAGCATGCAGTTCAAAGAAAACATCTGAGTTAACTAGAAATAGTTAACACAGGCCGGGCCACTCCAGAGAAAAGGCCCGGGCGAAGCATGACTTCGAAAACCTAACTGAACTGATCTCTTATGTATGTATTTCTGATGAAGACGTAATCGAAACCGGTCAAATACATATCCAGTCTCATTCATACCTTTTCTATATTTGTCAACATGGATACGTTTCATACATGGTAAATGTTTGATGTCTTGGTAATGTGACAGGGTCAGTCGATTTTCATACAGAAAAGTTCATTCGGAAACGCTTTGATACAATCTGAAAAGATGTTTCATCAGGTTCTAATAATGTGTGCGCAAAAGGACAAACGTGTATCAAACTGTTTGGAGTTAAAGGCATGTTACAAAAAGGTCTCAACTCTGGACATCAAGACATTCACGGAAAATGTCATATGCAAATCTGAGGACCCTGTTACTAGGAATAACCTACCACAAAATACAAAGAAACGTCTCCAAACCTTATTAGCTTCAAAATCAAATTAAAGGAGCATCTTTTAAAAATCCTCAATCTTGTTTGATGTTATCTTTTAACCCTGCAGCTAACGTACTTGATATTATTTCTACAAATTATGTATTATTATGCACTGTCACTACCTATGTATAAAGAACTATTGTAATTAATGGATTGAAGTGTTTTGACTTTGAGTTTGACTTCTCTCTCTCTCTCTCTCTCTCTCTCTCTCTCTCTCTCTCTCTCTCTCTCTCTCTCTCTCTCTCTCTCTCTCTCTCCAGTCAACTCTTATTTGTCTTGATCATATTTTCAGCTTCCCCTGCCTTCTTCCTGTTCCTTCATTCATTAGCTGCCTGTTACAGTGAACACAGCAACAACAATACAACTACCAAAAATATATCGAGTAATTACATGCAAGGTATCCCCATTGTTTATAAAAAGAAATATGCTTTTCATCGTACCCTGCCTTTTCAAAGGGTAAATAGTAAGCTTCTAAGCAATGTCAATGCAATCATATGTTAAATACATTTTTAAAAACTCATAAATGCACATTAAAATTCACAAATAATCTAAAACAATACTTCCATTGAGCTATAATTTACATGAGGTAAATACAATATACAAAACTTTTCAGAAAGTAATTAGGTTTTTATATACGAAACTGGTAATGAAAGTCAAAAATATTTTTAGGACGCAGTGTTTACACCAGGAAATGGTGCACATAGTTCGTGGAGCTTTCACAGTGGTTTAAATTGTAAATTATATTTTCTTTTAAATAATGATCTAAACAGATGTAAGTGATATTTGTAGGGCAACAACTGTTAACTCTGGTGACTAGCTGTTAAGCGATGTACTTCTCGCATATTAATTAAAAATAGATTATCCTAACTGGCATCTATCGAGCTCGAGTTAGAGGGCACCGCAGGGTTTGGGATTTGTAACAGTATCCCGCAGAAGCACGGGGACTGAGCCAGCTCTCGGCCAATGATACGCTCCGCCTCTTCAAGCGATGACGTCATTAACTAGGGTCATCCGCACCAAAGCCCCGCAGGGTATTTGGTGGGACGTCCCAGCTTACTGGTAAAGGCAGAAATGGCAGCCAATGTTTGTGGTATTTCAGCCAGAGTTCTTGGAATTATCCAGGCCACCGCCACTACCTCTCTTATGAATAAAATGAGTGCAGTTATTAGTAATGTGCAATGCACAAAGTTACTTGAAGTTACTTTATTGATGAGAATTTGACCTAAAAACATATCATTTCCGTCTGTTTAACAAATTCCAGACTATATGAAAGTTTTCAAAGCTCGGAATCATGCATATAAAGAAGTCTTAATTTTGATTTACTCTACTATAGCATACCTTTAATTAATTTACTGCTTATCAATTTGGCTAACTCGGTTATACAATAGCACTAAACTTGTGGAGCCATCATTATTACTGTTACCATCATTATCATTATTGTACTTGTCATTATTTCATTATTATCATCATCATTTCCTCCGCCAAGGAGGAGACTTTTTTTTCTTTTTACCAGAGGTTAGATTCCAGTAACTTCTGGTGGTTATCCGGATCTAGGATTTTTATTTCTTGGCTGAGCATTAATTACCTCTGTTGCCACAAGTATTGCCTTAATCACCTCCGCCAATAACGAGGTTATGCTTGTAGACGTTCGAGTATACATGAGAAAGGTTATTTTAATGTAGTGTGAATATTTTTAATGTATCACTGACCCTATTGCCTTGGCAGATGTATGCGCTCTCCGAATACTTCTTGTCATTATCAACATCATCATCATCACTATTTCAAAAATGATAATTATAATAACAATTATCATTATTGTAATTGTTATTATAATTGTTGTAATCATTCTTGTTTTCATTGGTTTCTCCGCCGAGAAGACTGTGTTCGGGAGCGCTTGCCAGTTTGTTGGTTAGCAAGATAAATCTCAAAGTTATTAACAGATTTTTGTGCAATTTCTAACAGTGGTGTGTCTTAGCCCAACTTAGATGGCCAAAGATTTAGGTGGAAATCCGGATCCAGGCGTTAGATGGGATTCATCAGTAATGCGCGATAATCATTAGTCTTTTTGTTATATTCCTTAAAACCACCATTACATTTTATTATGTTATTTTTAACCTTATTATAACTATTATTATCGTTACTGATATTATTAATATTGATATTATTATCATTATCATTATTAATATAATGATTATTATTATTGATATGATTATTTTCATTATTGTCATTATTATTGTTATTGTTACTATTATCATCATCATCATTATCATTATCATCATTATCATCTTCATCATCATCATCATCTGTTATTATCATCATTATTATTATCATTATTATTGTCATTATCATTATTAGTGTATTCATTGCTATCATCATTATTGTCATCATTGCTGTTACTATTATTTACTAATACTGCTGTAATTTTAAGCATGATCATCAGTAGTAGCTTTTTTTACTCTCATTATCTTTATTAATGTTGTTTTCTTTAACTTGTATGATTTGTTGTTTTTTATCATTGTCCTATATCGTCATTGGCGCTACTACAACTATAATTGCGATTACTCATGATCATTGCTTTTATTGTTGACAACCTTTTCATCATTACTAGCAGTGACTGTTGTTGCTTCATTATCATTAATATTATTATTGCCATAACTTTACTGTTACTATTACATAAAATCATTTTCATTACTACTATATATAATTACTATTATTATTGTTATTATCATTAGCAGTAGCAGTACAAGTAGTAGTATCAATTGCTTTCAATGATAATTATGACATTATTTTTATCATTACTGTCAATGTTATTATCGTTCATGTTATTTTCAATTATTTTCGGCACGCCGCCATCATTGCTGTTGTTTTCACTTTTATTACTCACAGCATCACTGTTATCATTGTCATTTGTAGCAGTCAGTGTAATTGTATGCGTTACTATTGTTTTCTTATTATCTTTATTAAGCTGCTTTGTCATTTTATTATTAGTTCTGCTTGTTACTATTACTTTCATAATTGTTTCCACCATTCATATATCCTTAGTAGTAGTAGTTGTTGTTGTTGTTATTGTAGGATCGTCATTGCCACTACTGTT
>NC_091555.1:26427895-26430395 GCF_042767895.1 Penaeus vannamei
TAGACTATGATTATTATAATCATCATTATTGTCCTTATTCTTATGATCATCATTATAGTCATTATCGTCATGATTATCATTATTATCATTATAATTATTGCAGTTATAATGATTATTTTGCTAATTATTACTGGCATTTTCATCATTATAACTATTTTTATAATGATAATAAGAATAAAGATAATTTTAGAAATAATAATGCCAATAATACTCATTATGATAACAATAATAATGATATTATTATTATGTCTATCGTCATTATTAGTATGAAAAATATTAGAATAGAGTTAATTAATGGTATTACCGCAGTAATTATCAAAATATTATAATTATCATTTTATTATTATTATCATTATCATTATTGCCATTATCATAATTATCATCATTATTGTTAATAATAAAGGAATTATCATGAAAATCATCATAATTACCTGAATTAATGTTAAAATCATAATAATCATCATTTAAAATTTCTCTCAAAAGCCTGTAATACGCTAGATTTTGTCGTTTTTTCGACTTTTGAAATTTTATTAGTTTTAGCCTCTATTTCATTATGATTATTTTTATCATCATTATTGCCATTATTCTTATGATTATCATCATTATAGTCATTATCGTTATGATTATCATTATTATCATTATCATTATTGCAGTTATAATGATTATTATACTAATTATTAGTCATTTTCATCATTATAACTATTTTTATAATGATAACAATAATGATAATTTTAGAAATAATGACAATAATACTCATTATAATAACAATAATAATGATATTATTTCTATTGTCATTTTTGGTAGGAAAATTATTAGAATAGGGTTAATTATTGCTATTATTGCAGTAATTATCAAAATTATCATTATTATTATTATATTATTATTATTAACATTATTACTATTGTCAATATCATCATAATTGTAATAATCATTGTTAATAATAAAGGAATTATCATGAAAATCATCATAATTACCTGAATTAATGTTAAAATCATCATGATTGTCATTTAAAAGCAAGCTTTCTCTCATAAGGCTGTAATACACTAGATTTTTCCGTTTTGTCGACTTTTATGATTTTATTAGGTTTATTTCATTATAAATGGAATCTATGATTATTAACATCATTATCATCATTATTGTCATTATCATCATTATAGTCATTATCGTCATTATTATCATTATTATGTCCTTATTGCAGTTATAATTATTATCATGCTAATTATTACTGTCATTTTCATCATTGTAACTATTTTTGCAATGATAATAAGAATAATGATAATTTTAGAAATAATAATGACAATAATACTCATTATGATTATTAGAATAGAGTTAATTATTGCGTTATTGCAGTAATTATCAAAATTATCATTATAACTATCATTTTATTATAATTATTATTGTTGTCATTATAATCATATCATTATTGTTAATAATGAAGAAATTATCATGAAAATAATTACCTAAATTAATGTTAAAATCATCATAAATATAATCTAAAAGCAAAAAATTTTCTTTCTTTCTCATAAGGCTAGATTTTGCGTTTTTATCGACTTTTGGGATTTTATTAGTTTTAGCCTTTATTCTATTATAAATGGACTCTATGATTACTATTATCATCATTATTGTCATTATTCTTATGATTATCATCATTATAGTCATTATCGTCATGATTATCATTATTAATCATATCATTATTTCAGTTATAATGATTATTACGCAAATTATCACTGCCATTTTCATCATTATAACTATTTTTATAATGATAATAGGAATAATGATAATTTTAGAATTAATAATGAAAATAATACTCATTATAATAACAATAATGATGATATTATTATTATTTCTATTGTCATTATTAGTATGGAAATTATTAAAATAGAGTTAATTATTTCTATTATTGCAGTAATTATCAAAATTATTATTATAATTATAATTTTATTATTATTATCATTATCATTATTGTCATTATCATCATAATAGTTAATAATATAAAATATTATGAAAATCATCATACTTACCTGAAATTATTTATAATGAAATAAAGGCTAATACTGATAAAATCCCAAAACTCGAAAAACGGCAAAATCTAGCGTATTACAACTTTTGAGACAAAGGTCGAAAAACCACCTTCTTGGCTTTTAAATGATAATTATGATTTTAACATTGATTCAGGTAATTATGTTGATTTTCATAATAATTCCCTTATTATTACCAATAATGATGGTAATTATGATGATAATGACAATAACAATAACACTAATAAAATGATAAATGTAATGATAATTATGATGATAATGACAATAACAATAATACTAATAAAATGATAAATGTAATGATAATTTTGATAATTACTGCAATAATAGCAATAATTAACTCTATTCTATTAATTTTCATACTAATAATGACAATAGAAATAATAATGATATCATTATTATTGTTATTATAATGAATATTAATGTCATTATTATTTCTAAAATTATCATTATTGTTATTATCA
>NC_091555.1:26435395-26440395 GCF_042767895.1 Penaeus vannamei
TATATATTATATATATATATATATATATATATATATATATATATATATATATATATATATATATATATATATATATATATATATATATATATATATATATATATATATATATATATATATATATATATATATATATATATATGTATACATATATTATATATTATCGTCAGGATTATTATTATTATCGTTGTCATTATTGTAGTTATAATGATTATGACTGTCATTTTCATCATTATAACTATTTTTATAATGATAATAACAATAATAATAATTTTAGAAATACTGACAATAATACTCATTATAATAACCATTATAACATTATTTTTTTTGTCATTATTAGCATGAAAATTACTAAAATTGAGTTAATTATTGCTATTATTGCAGTAATTATAAAAAATATCTTTATAATTACCATTTTATTATTATTATTATCATTGTCATTATCATCATAATTATCATTATTGTTAATAATGAAGGAATATCATGAAAATCATCATAATCATCATTTAAAAGCGAAAAAATGGGTTCTTCGACCTTTCTCTCGTAAGGGTGTAATACGCTAGATTTTGCCGTTTTTTCGACTTTTGGGATTTTGTTAATTTTAGCCTTTATTTCATTATAAACGGACTCTATGGTTATTATTATCATTATCATTATTGTCATTATTCTTATCATTATGATCAATAGTCATTATCGTCATGATTATCATTATTACCATATTATTGCAGTTATAATGATTAATATGCTAATCATTACCGTCATTTTCATTAGAACTAATTTTATAATGATAATAGCAATAATGATAACTTTAGAAATAATGATGACAATAATACTTATTATCATAACAATAATAATGATATTATGATTTCTTTTGTCATTATTAGTATGAGAAGTATTAGAATAGAGTTAATTATCGCTATTATTGCAGTAATTATCAACATTATCATTATAATTATCATTTTATTATTATTACCATTATTATTGTTGTCATTATCATCATAATTATAATTATCATTTTATTATTATTACCATTATTATTGTTGTCATTATCATCATAATTATCATTATTGTTGATGATAATGGAATTATGAAAATCATCATAATTACCTGAATTAATGTTAAAATCATCGTAATTATCATTTAAAAGCGAGAAAGGGTTTTTAGTACCTTTCTCTCAAAAGGCTGTAATACGCTATATTTTGCTTTTTTTCGACTTATGGGATTTTAATAGTTTTAGCCTTTATTTCATAAGAAATGGACTCTATGATTATTAATATCATCGTTATCATCATTATTGTCATTATTCTTATGATTATCATTATAGTCATTAACGTCATGATTATCATTATTATTATCATTATTGCAGTTATAATGATTATTATGGAAATTACCACTGTCATTTTCATCAATATAACTATTTTTATAATGATAAAAACAATAATGAAAATTTTAGAAATAATAACAATAATACTCATTATAATAATGATAATGATATTATTTCTTTGGTCATTATTAGAATGAAAATGGTTAGAATAGCGTTAATTCTTGCTATTATTGCAGTAATTATCAAAATTAACATGATAATTATCATTTTCTTCTTCTTCTTCTTCTTCTTCTTATCATTATTATTGTCATTATTATCATATTTATCATCATTAATGTTAATAATAAAGGAATTATTATGAAAATCATCATAATTACCTGAATTAATGTTAAAATCATCATAATGTTTTACCTTTACCTTTATATTGCTGTTTTTCGACTTTTGGGATTTTATTAGTTTTAGCCATTATTTAATTATAAATGGACTCTAAGATTTTTATTATCATCATCATTATTTTCGTTATTCATATGATTATCATAATTATAGTCATTATCATGATAATCAGTATTATCATTATCATTATTGCAGTTATAATTATTATTATTTTAATTATTACTGTCATTTTCATCATTATAACTATTTTTATAATGATGATAACAATAATAATTTTAGAAATAATAATGACAATAATACTCATTATAACAACAATAACAATGATATTTCTTTTATCATCATTAGTATGAAAATTATTGGAATAATTATCAAAATTATCATTATAATTATCATTTTATTGTTATTATTATTATCATTATTATTATTATTATTATTATTATTATTATTATTATTATTATTATTATTATTATTATTATTATTATTATTATTATTATTATTATCATTATCATCATAATTATCATCATTGTCTTTAATGATAAAGGCATTATCATGCAAATCATGATAATTGCCTGAATCAATGTTTAAATCATATCATTTAAATGTGAGAAAAGGGTTTTCTCTCTGTAAAGGCTGCAATACGCTTGATTTTGCCCTTTTTCGACTTTTTGGATATTATTAGTTTTAGCCTTTATTTCATTATAAATGGACTCTATGATTATTATTATCATTATCATCATTATTGTCATTATTCTTATGATTATCATTATAGTCATGATCGTCATGATTATCATTATTATCATTATCATTATTGCAGTTATGATTAATATGCTAATTATGTCATTTTCATCATTATAACTATTTCTATAATAATAATAATAACAATTTTAGAAATAATAATGACAATAATATTCATTATAACAATAATAATATCTATTTTTTTCATTATTAGTATGAAAATTATTGAAATATAGTTAATTATTGCTATTTTTGTAGTAATTATTACAAATTATCATTATAATTATCATTATATTATTATTATCATTATTATCATGGTCATTATCATTATTCTTAATAATAAAGGAATTATCAAGAAAATCATAATAATTACCTGAATTAATGTTAAAATCATAATAATTATCATATAAAAGCGAAAAAGGCCGTAATATGCTAGATTTTGCCGTTTTTTCGACTTTTGGGATTTTAGTAGTTTTAGCCATTTTTCTTTATGAATGGACTTAATAATTATTGTTATTATCATTTTCATCATTATAACAATAATAAAGATATTATTATCTCTATTGTCATTATCAGTATGGAAATTATTAGAATAGAGTTAATTATTGCTATTATTGCAGTAATTATCAAAATTATCATTATAATTATCATACTATTATCATTATTAGCATTGTCATTATCATCATAATTATCATCATTATGGTTATTAATAAAGGAAAATCATCATAATTACCTGAATTAATGTTAAAATATTCATAATTATACTTTAAATGCGAAAAAGGATTTTTTTCGAGCTTTCTCTCATAAGGTTGAAAAAATATTTTTTTTTTATATTTTGCCGTTTTTTCAGCTTTTGGGATTTTATTAGTTTGAGCCTTTATTTCATTATAAATTGACTATGTTCATTATTATTATCTTTATTGTCATTATTCTTATGATTATCATCATTATAGTCATTATCGTCATGATTATAACTATTATGAATTAATGTTACAATCATCATAAATATCATTTATAAGCGAAAAAAGTTTTTTTTTCGACCTTTCCCTCATAAGGCTTTAATACGCTAGATTTTGCCGTTTTTTTAGACTGTTGGATTTCATTACTTTTAGCCTTTGATTTATTATAAATGGACTCTATGATTACTATTATCATCATTATTGTCATTATTCTTATGATTATCATCATTATAGTCATTATCGTTGTGATTATCGTTGTTATCATTATCATTGTTACAGTTATAATGATAATTATACAAATTATTAGTTATCTTCATCATTATAACTATTTTTCTATAATGATAATAACAATAATGATAATTTTAGGAATAAGAATGACAATAATACTCCTTATAATAACAATATTAATGATATTATTATTTCTTTTGTTATTATTAATATGAAAAATATTAGAATAGAGTTAATTATTGCTAATGTTGCAGTAATTATCAAAATTATCATTATAATTATCATTTTATTATTATTATCATTATTAGTCATTATCATCATAATTATCATTATTATTGGTAATGATAAAAGAATTATCATGAAAATCATCATAATTACCTGAATTAATGATAAAATCATAATTATCATTTAAAAGAGAATTTTTTTTTTTTTTTACCTTTCTGTGAAAAGGCTGTAATATGCTAGATTTTGCCGTTTTTTTCGACTTTTGGACTCTATGATTATTCTTATGATTATCATCATTATAATCATTATTGTCATGATTATCCTTATCATCATTATCATTTATGTGGTTATAATGATTATTATGCTAATTATTACTGTCTTTTGCATCATTATAACTATTTTAATAATGATAACAATAATGATAATTTTAGAAATAATAATGACAATAATATTCATTATAATAAAATCAATAATGATATTTCTTTTGTCATTATTATTATGAAAATCATTAGAATAGAGTTAATTATTGCTATTATTGCAGTAAGTATCAAAATTAACACTAATTCTCATTTTATTGTTATTATCATAATTGTCATTGTTATCATAATTATCATCATTATTGCTAATAATAAAGGAATTATCATGAAAATCATCATGATTATCACTTAAAAGCGAAAAAGGTTTTTTTTCGACCTTTCTCTCAAAATAAATATGCCGTTATTTCGACTTTTGGGATTGTATTAGTTTTAGCCTTTATATCATGATAAATGGACTCTATGATTATTATGATCATCATGATTATCATTATTCTTATGATTATCATCATAAACGTCATTATCGATATGATTATCATTGTTATCATTATCATTATATCAGTTATAAAGATTATTATCCTATAATGATAATAACAATAATGATAATTTTAGAAATAATAATGACAATAACTCATTATAATAATAATAATAATAATAATAATACTTCTATCGTCATTATTAGTATGAAAATTATTAGAATAGAGTAAATTATTGCTATTATTGCAGTAATTATCAAAATTATCATTATAATTATTATTCTATTATTATCATTATCATTATTGTCATTATCATCATAACTATCACTATTATTGTTAATAATAA
>NC_091555.1:26452895-26462895 GCF_042767895.1 Penaeus vannamei
AAACCAAATCGTGTCCGGCGGGAGGATTGATGGAAGTAACTCAGATTCAAACATTTACATATATAAATTAGCTAAAACAGGGCTAAGGCTACTTCCCATCGCGATACCATGTACTTGTTTATAAAAATCGCCGTCAAAAGTAATGATAATGACTTTAATGATGATAATCATAAGAATAATGACAATTATGATGATAATAATAATCATAGAGTCCATTTATAATGAAATAAAGGCTAAAACTAATAAAATCCCAAAAGTCGAGAAAACGGCAAAACCTTCTGAAAGGTCGAAAAAAAAACTTTGTTCGCTTTTAAATGATAATCATGTTGATTTTCATGATAATTCCTTTATCATTAAATATAATGATAATTATAAAGACAATGACAATTATAATGATAATAGTAATAAAATGATATTTATAATATCAATTTTGATAATTACTGCAATAATAGCAATAATTAACTCTATTCTAATAATTTTCATATTAATAATGACAAAATAAATATCATTATTATTGTTATTATAATGTGTATTATCATTATTACTTCTAAAATTATCATTATTGTTAGTATCACTATTAAAATAATTATGATGATGAAAACGACAGTAATAATTAGCATAATAATCATTATAACCACATACTTGATAATGATATAGGTAATCATGACAATAATGACTATAATGATAATCATAAGAAGAATGAGTCCAAAAGTCGAAAAACGGCAAAATCTAACAGACTTTTGAGAGAAAGATCGAAAAAAAACTTTTTTCCTTTTAAATGATAATTATGATTTTAAAATTAATTTAGGTAATTATGATAATTTTCATGATAATTCCTTTATTATTACCAATAATAATAATTATTATGATGATAATGAGGAATAATGATAACAATAATGATAAAATGATAATTATAATGATAATTTTGATAATTACTGCAATAATAAGAAAAATTAACTCTTCTACTATTTTTCATATTAATAATGACAAAAGAAATAATAATACCATTATTATTGTTATTATAGTGAGTATTATTGTCACTTATTTCTAAAATTATCATTATTGTTATCATTATAAAAATAGTTATAATGATGAATATGACAGTAATAATTTGCATAATATTCATTATAACTGCAATAATAATAATGTTAATATTGATAATCATAACGATGACTATAATGATAATCATAAGATTTATGAGAATAATGATAATAATAATCATAGAGTCAATTTCTAATGAAATAAAGGTTAAAACTAATAAAATCCCAAAAGTCGAAAAATTACGGAAAAATATAGCGTATTATAGTCATTAATAGGGGTCGAACCCTTTTTTTCGCTTTTAAATGATAATTATGATGATTTTAACATTAATTCAGGTAATTATGATGTTTTTCATGATAATTCTTTTATTATAAACAATGACAATGATAATAAAGATAATAATATAAAGATAATTATAATGATAATTTGTAATAATAATAATTAACAATAATTAACTCTATTTCAATAATTTTCATGCTAATAATGACAAAAGAAATAATATCATTATTATTGATATTATTAATATTATTGTCATTATTATTTCTATATTTTTTTATTATCATTATAAAAATAGTTATAAAGATTAAAATGACAGTCATAATTAGCATAATAATCATTATAACTGCAATAATGATAATGATAATAATGATAATCATAACGATAATGACTATAATGATAATCATAAAGATAATGACAATAATGATGATAATGATAATAATAATCATAGAGTCTATTTATAATGAAATAAAGGCTAAAACTAATAATATCCCAAAAGTCGAAAAAATGCAAAATCAAGCGTATTGCAGGCTTTTGAGAGAAAAGTCGACAAAACCCCTTTCTCGCTTTTAAATGATAATTATGATGATTTAAACATTGATTCAGGTAATTATGATGATTTTCATGATAATTCCTGTATCATTAAAAATAATGATGATAATTATGATGATAATGACAATAATAATAATGATAATAATAAAAAATTGATAATTATAATGATAATTTTGATAATTATTGCAATAATAGCAATAATTAACTCTAAAAAAATCATACTAAGAATGACAATAGAAATCATAATAATATCAATTTTATTGTTATCATAATGAGTATTATTGTCATTATTGTTTCTAAAATTATCATTATTGTTATCATCATTATAAAATTAGTTAAAATGATGAAAATGACAGTAATAATTAGCATAATAATCATTATAACTGCAATATTGATAATGATAATGATAATCATGACGATAATGACTATAATGATGATAATCATATAAATAATGACATAAAGGCAAAAACTAAAAAAAATCCCAAAAAGTCGAAAAACGATAAAATCTAGGGTATTACAGCCTTTTCCGAGCGAGGTAAAAAATAACTATTTTCGCTTTTAAATGATCATTATGATGATTTTAACATTAATTTAGGTTATCGTGATGATTTTCATGATAATTTCTTTATTATTATCAATAATGATGATAATTATGATGATAATGACAATAATAATAAATAATGGCGATAATGACTATAACGATAATCATAAGAATAATGACAATAATGATGATAATCATAAGAATAATGACAATAATGATGAAAATCATAAGAATAATGACAATAATGATGATAATCATAATAATAACGACAATAATGAAAATAATAATCATAGAGTCCACTTATAATGAAATAAAGGCTAAAACTAATAAAATCCCAAAAGTCGAAATAACGGAAAAATCTAAAGTATTACAGCCTTATGAGAGAAAGGTCGAAAAAAAACCTTTTTTGCTTTTAATGATGATTATGATAATAATGACAATAATAATAATAATGATAAAATGATAATTATAATGTTAATTTTGATAATTACTGCAATAATAACAAGAATTAACACTATTCTAATAATTTTCATACTAATAATGACAAAAGAAATAATAATAATAATAATAATAACTAATATTATTATAATGAGTATTATTGTCATAATTATTTCTAAAATTATCATTATTGTTATTATCATTATAAAAATAGTCATAATGATGAAAATGACAGTAATGATTAGCAAAATAATCATTTTAACTGCAATAATGATAATGATAATCTTGACGATAATGACTATAATGATGATAATCATAAGAATAATGACAATAATGATGATAATCATAAGAATAGTGACAATAATGATAATAATAATCATTTATAATGAAATAAAGGCTAAAACTAATAAAATCCCAAAAGTCGAAAAAGCGGCAAAGTCTAGCGTATTATAGCCTTTTGAGAGAAAGGTACAAAAAACCCTCTTTCTCGCTTTTAAATGATAATTATGATGATTGTAACATTAATTCAGGTAATTATGATGATTTTCATGATAATTCCTTTATTAACAATAATGATTATTATGATGATAATTACAATAATATTAATGATAATAATAATGAAATGATAATTATAATGATAATTTTGATAATTACAGCAATAATAGCAATAATTAACTCTATTCTAATAATTTTCATACTAAGAATGACAATATGAATAATAATAAGGTCGTTATTATTATTTTCATGAGCATTATTGTCATAATAATAGTAATGACACTCATTATAATCATAGAGTCCATTTATAATGAAATAAAGGATAAAACTAATAAAATCCCAAATTTCGAAAATATGGCAAAATCTAGCGTAATACCGCTTTTTCAGAGAAACCTCGAAAAAATTATGATCATAATGATGATAATTATGATAATAAAGACAATAATGATAATGATAATAATAAAATGATAATTGTAATGATAATTTTGATAATTACTGCAATAAAAGCAATAATCAACTCTATTCTAATAATTTTCATACTAATAATGACAATAGAAATACTAATGATATAATTATTGTTATTATAATGAGGATTATTGTCATTATTATTTCTAAAATTATCATTCTTGTTATTATCATTATGAAATAACATAACTGCAATAATGATAATGATAATAATGAGAAGCATGACAATAATGGCTATAATGATGATAATCATAAGAATAATGACAATAATGATAATAATAATCATAGAGTCCATTTATAATGGAATAAAGTCTAAAACTAATAAAATCCCAAAAGTCGAAAAAAGGTCGAAGAACCTCCTTTTTCGCTTTTAAATGATAATCATGATTTCATCGTTAATTCAGGTAATTATGATGATTGTCATAAATCCTTTATCAATACCAGTAATGGTGATACTTATGATGATAATGACAATGATAATAATGATAATAATAATAAAATGAGAATTATAATATTTTTTTATAATTACACAATAATAGCAATAATTAATTCTATTCTAATAATTTTCATACTAATAATGACAAAAGAAATAATATCATTATTTTTGTTATGATAATGAGTATTATTGTCATTATTATTTCTAAAATTATTATTTTTATTATCAATATAAAAGTAATTATAATGATAGAAATGAGAGTAATTATTTGCATAATAATCATTATAACTGCATGATTATAATTATGATGATTTTCATGATAATTCCTTTATCATTAACAATAATGATGATAATTATGATGATAATGACAATAACAATAATTATAATAATATGATAATTATAATGATAATTTTGATAATTACTGCAATAATAGCAATAATTAACTCTATTCTAATATTTTTCATGCTAATAATGACAATAGTAATAATGTTATTATTGTTATTATAATGACTATTACTGTCATTATTTCTAAAATTATTATTATTGTTATTATCAATATGAAAGTAGTTATAATATTCATAATTATCATTATAACTGCAATAATGATAATGATAATAATGATAATCATGACGATAATGACTATAATGATAATCATAAGAATAATGAAAATAATGATGATAGTAATAGAGTCGGTTTATAATGAAGTAAAGGCTAAAACTAATAAAATCCCAAAAGTCGAAAAAACTTCAAAATTTTGTGTATTGCATTCTTTTTAGAGAAAGGTCGAGAAACCCCCTATCTCGCTTTTAAATGATAATTATGATGATTCAAATATTGATTCAGGTTAATTATGATAATTTTCATGATAATTCGTTTATCATTACAAATAATGATGATAATTATGATGATAATGACAATAGTAATAATGATAATGATAATAAAATGATAATTATAATGATAATTTTGATAATTACTGCAATAATAGCAATAATTAATTCTATTCTAAAAATTTCCATACTCATAATAACAATAGAAATCATAATAATATAATTATTATTGTTATTACAACTAGTATTATTGTCATTATTAAATCAAAAATTATTATTATTATTATAAAAATAGTTATAATGATAAAAATTATATCTGCAATAATGATAATGATAATAATGACAATCATGTCGATAATGACTATAATGATGATAATCATAAGAATAATAACAATAATGATGATAATGATAATAATAATCATAGAGTCAATTTATAATGTGTGTAAAATCTCGCTATACTGACTCTGGTATGAGTAGTTAGGTAAAATCCATGGCGCTAGATTGCACCTGGTTGCACAATCCTTTTGTTGAGTGGTGGAGTAATGGATAGAGCGGCCGCCTCACGATCTGGCGGCGCGGGATCGATCCCCGAACAGAGAGGTTTATATACTCATGATAAAAATGCGGTAGTGCATTGTTTCCATCTTTCATTATTATACCTCAGGTTATCTGATTTGGGGTTTGATCTGCTTTCCATAAGTCCCAAATGCTCAAGGGGATTGTGTGTAAAATCTCACTATACTTACTCAGGTATGAGTAGTTAGGTAAAATCCATGGCGCTAGATTGCACTTGGTTGCACAATCCTTTTGTTGAGTGGTGGAGTAATGGATAGACCGGCCGCCTCACGATCTGGCGGCGCGGGATCGATCCCCGAACAGAGAGGTTTATATACTCATATATATACATATATGTATAGATAGATAGATAGATAGATATAGATAGATAGATAGATAGATAGATAGATAGATAGATAGATAGATAGATAGATAGATAGATAGATAGATAGATAGATAGATAGATAGATAGATATAGATATAGATATATGTATATAAATACACACACACACACACACACACACACACACACACACACACACACACACACACACATATATATATATATATATATATATATATATATATATATATATATATATATATATATATATATATATGTATGCATATATATATATATATATATGTATGCATATATATATATATATATATATATATATATATATATATAATGTATATATATATGTATATAATATATATATATATATATATATATATATATATATATATATATATATATATATATATATATATATATATATGTATATTTATATATATACATTTATACATACATGTATATGATTATAGTCATTATCGTCATGATTATCATTATCATTATCATTATTGCAGTTATAATAATTATTATGCTAATTATTACTGTCATTTTTATCATTATAACTATTTTTATAATGATAATAACAATAATGATTATTTTAGAAATAATAATGACAATAGTGCTCATTATAATAACAATAATAATGATATAATTTTTATTGCCATTATTAGTATGAAAATTATTAGAATAGTTAATTATTGCTATTGTTGCAGGATTATCAAAATTATCATTATAATTATCATTCTATTATTATTATTGTTATTGTCATTATCATTATCATTATTGCATTGGTCATCATAATTATCATCATTATTGTTGATAATAAAGGAGTTATCATGAAAATCATCATGATTACCTGAATTAATGTTAAAATCATCATAATCATAATTTAAAAGCGAAAAAGTTTTTTTTCGACCTTTCTCTCAAAAGGCTGTAATATGCTATATTTTGCCGTTTTTTCATCATTACAACTATTTTCATAATGATAATAACAATAATGAGAATTTTAGAAATAATGACAATAATACTCATTATAATTAGAATAATAATGATATTATTATTGTTTCTATTATTAGAATAGTTAATTATTGCTATTATTGCAGTAATTATCAAAATTAACATAATTATCATTTTATTATTATTATCATTATTAGTATTGTCATTATCATCATAATTATCATCATTATCTTTAATAATAAAGGAATTATCATGAAAATCATCATAATTACCTGAATTGATTTTAAAATCATCATAATTATCATATAAAAGCGAAAAAGTTTTTCTTTTGACCTTTCTCTCAAAAGACCGTAATACGCTAGATTTGCCATTTTTCGACATTTAGAATTTTATTAGTTTTAGGCTTTATTTCATTATAAATGGACTATCATTATGATCGGTATTGTCATTATTCTTATGATTATCACCATTATAGTCATTATCGTCATGATTATCATTATAATCATTATCATTATAACGGTTATAATGATTATTATTGTAATTATTATTGTCATTTTCATCATTAAAACTATTTATATAATGATAATAATAAAGATAATTTTAGAAATAATAAAGACATTAATGCTCATTATATTAACAATAATGATGGTATTTCTATTGTCATTATTAGTATGAAAACTATTATAATAGAGTTATATATTGCTATCATTGCAGTAATTGTCAAAATTATCATTATAATTATCATTTTATTGATATTATCGTTATTATTATTGTCATTATCATCATAATTATCATCATTATTGTTAATATTAAAGGAAATATCTTGGAAATCATCATATTTACCTGAAATAATGTTAAAATCATCATAATTATGATTTAAAAACGAAAAAGTTTTTTTCGACCATTCTCTCAAAAGGCTGCAATCCATTTTTTCGACTTTTGGGATTTTATTAGTTTTAGCCTTTATTTCATTATAAATCGACTTTATGATAATCATTATCATCATTATTGTCATTATTCTTATGATTATCATCATTATAGTCATTTTTGTCATGATTATCATTATCATTATATCAGTTATGATGATTATTATGCTAATTATTACTGTTATTTTCATCATTACAACTATTTTTATAATGATAATTACAATATTGATAATTTTAGAAATAATAATGACAATAATACTCATTATAATCAGAATAATAATATTATTTTTATTGTCATTATTAGTATGAAAATTATTAGAATAGTTAATTATTGCTATTATAGCAGTAATTATCAAAATTAACATAATAATTATCATTTTATTATCATAATTATCATCATAATTATCATTATTGTTAATGATAATGGAGTTATCATGAAAATCATCATAATTACCTGAATTTATGTTAAAATCATCATAATTATCATTATCATAATTATCGAAAAACACGTTTTTTTCTACCTTTTTCACAATGCTGTAATCCTCTAGATTTTTCCTTTTTTTCGACTTTTGGGATTTTATTAGTTTTAGCCTTTATTTCATTATATATGGACTCTATGATTATTATTATCACCATTATCATTATTGTCAAAATTCTTATGATTATCATCATTATAGTCATTATCGTCATGATTATCATTACTATCATTATCATTATTGCAGTTATAATGATTATTATGCTAATTATTACTGTAATTTTCATCATTATAACTATTCCTGTAATGATAATAACAATAATGATAATTCTAGAAATTTATAATAATGATATTATTATTATTTTTATTGCCATTAATAGTATGACAATTATAAGAATAGAGTTAATTATTGCTATTATTGCAGTAATTATCAAAATTATCATTATAATTATAATTTTATTATTATTATCATTTTTGTTATTGTCATTATCATCATAATTAGCATCATTATTGGTAATAAAAAAAGGAATTATCATGAAAATCATCATTATTATCTGAATTAATGTTAAAATCATAATTATCATTTAAAAGCCAAGGAAGTGGTTTTTCGACCTCTTTCTCAAATGGTTGTAATACTCTAGATTTTGCCGTTTTTCGACTTTTGGGATTTTATTTGTTTTAACCTTTATTTCATTATAGATGGACTCTATGATTATTATTATCATTATAGTCATTATCGTCATGATTATCACTATTATCATTATCATTATTGCAGTTATAATGATTATTATGCAATTTATTACCTTCATTATTTTAGGTAAATATGATGATCTTCATGATAACTTCTTTATTATTAACAATAATGATGATAATTATGATGATAATAACAATGATAATGATGATAATAAAATAATTATAATGATAATTTTGATAATTACTGCAATAATAGCAATAATGAACTCTATTCTAATTATTTTCATACTAATAATGACAATAGAAATAATAATTATATCATTATCATTGTTATTATAATGAGTATTATTGTCATTATTATTTCTAAAATTATCATTATTCTTATTTTCATTATAAAAAAGTTATAATGATGAAAATGGCCGTAATAATTTGCATAATACTCATTATAACTTAAATAATGATAATGATAATAATGATAATCATGACGATAATGACTATAATGATAATCATATGAATAATGACAATAATGATGATAATAGTAATCATAGAGTCCATTAATAATAGAATAAAGGCTAAAACTAATAAATTCCAAAAAGTCGAAAAAACGGCAAAATCTAGCACATTACAGCCTTTTGAGAGAAAGGTTGAAAAAAAACAAAACTTTTTCGCTTTTAAATGATATTTATGATTATTTTAACATTGATTCAGGTAATCATGATGATTTTCATGATAATTCCTTCATTATTAACAATAATGATGATAATTATGATGATAATGACAATAATAATAATGATAATAATAATATAATGATAATTTTAATGATAACTTTGATAATTACTGAAATAATAGCAATAATTAATTCTATTCTAATATTTTCATACTAATAATGACAATAGATATAATAATATCATTAATATTGATATTATAATGAGTATTATTGTCATTCTTATTTCTAAAATTATTATTAT
>NC_091555.1:26519487-26521987 GCF_042767895.1 Penaeus vannamei
CGAAATTAAAGCCTTTTACGAGAATAATAAAAAAAAAAACTTTTTTTTCGATTCTAAAAGATGTTTTTGATAGTTTTGATAGCAATTCCTTTAATTATGATGATTTTAATGATAATTCCATTAATATTGACAATAATGAGAATGATGATAAAAATGACAATAATAATGATAATAAAAATAAAATGATAATTATAATGATAATTTTTATGATTATTGCAATAATAGCATTAATTGACGTTATTCTAATAATTTTCATACTACTACTACTAATAATTGAAATAATGACGATATTATTATTACTACTACCACTTTTTTATTTTTGTTATTATTGTTATCATTATGGTTGGTAAAATTCTCATTATCGTTATTATCATTATAAAAATAGTTATAATGATGAAAATTACTTCCATAATTAGGATAATAATTATCATAACAACAATAATGATTATAATGATAATTATGACGAAAACTACATTAATAATTGTAATCATGATAATGATAATGAATATAATGATAAAAATTATAATAATGATTATTAAGACCATTCATAATGAAAAAATGGCTAAAAGTAATAAAATCCCGAAAGTCGAAAAAACGTCAAAATCTAGCGAATTGCAGCCTTCTGCGAGAATAGTAAAGAAAAAATAAATGAATAAATAAAAAGAAAATAAAAAAAAACTTTTTCGATTTTAAATGATGTTTTTGATGATATAACAGCAATTCCCTGAATTATTATGATTTTAATGATAATAAATTAATATTGACAATAATGAGGATAATAATGATGATAATAATGACAATGATAATGATAATAAAATTTAATGCTAATTATAATGATAATTTTGATGATTATTGCAATAATAGCATTAATTGACGTTTTTTCTAATAATTTTCATACTACTAATAATAACAGAAATAATAATAATATTATTATTAAACATAATTTTCATAATTAAAATTCTCGAATTAGATTCATCACCTCTTTTATGTTTTTTCTGTTGTTCTATTTCGTATCATATGTTAGTAATTTCGAAAACAGGCAGAGTGAGTATTCATATCATTTTTTCTTCCTTGTATCCCGTTGAGATCAAATACGTGAGATATATAAATATTGTTGATTTCTGATCTTTATTTCGCATATAAAATACTGATGTGATAATGACATTCATTACAAATTGCATTGCTGTCACTATCATTATTGTTAATATTTGTTTTATTACGACTATTGATTATCATAATCATCATTGTTAATATCAGTTATTCATGTTATTTATGTAATAGCAGTAATAATGGTATTTGTTATAATAGCAGGTATCATGATGATACAGTTCTGTTGTTGAAAGTAAGAATGACAATGATAATAATAAATATTTATCTATAAATACAGGTTTCTCCTGTATATTCTCAGAATCTTCGTTTTCTTACATATGTGTTCAGAGAAAACCGTGACCTTTGTCTCCTGCTCTATTTTTTTTCTCTCTTCTTCTCGTGTATTTCATTTAATAACTGCAAAGGGTACAGCACTATATTTTAACTGAAAAATATGTATATATATATATATATATATATATATATATATATATATATATATATATATATGTGTGTGTGTGTGTGTGTGTGTGTGTGTGTGTGTGTGTGTGTGTGTGTGTGTGTACATATGTATATATGTATTTTTTTCAGTTGCAATATAGTGCTGTACCTTTTGCGATATATATATATATATATATATATATATATATATATATATATATATATATATATATATATATATATACATATATCGCAAAAGGTACAGCACTATATTTTAACTGAAAAAGAAATACATACATACATATATATATATATATATATATATATATATATATATATATATATATATATATATATATATATATGTACATATACATATATATGTATATATATGTATAAATACATACATACATATATATGTATATATACATATATATATATATATATATATATATATATTTGTATGTTTATCGGTATCTATATCTCTCTATCTATCAATTAATCTATCTAAGGACTAGATAACCAAACCCCTATAACACCATCTCCAGATGTGCATATTTCTGACCAAGATGTTACACGCTCTGTATTGGAAGATAAGACTTAACCTCATACTACTAAGTCAACACACCAAATTGTTTAGTTAGTAGGAAAAACATTTTTTTTTTTTTTTTTTTTTTTTTTGAGTACTTGCAAGTATACTAGTCTTTGGCAATTTCCTTTCTGCGTAATGAGCTCGGGTATTTCAGTTTTACAGCAGCTTCTATAGATAGGGTTCATGTATGTATAACATGTAGTATGTGCGTGTAATCAGCCAAAACACACACACACAAACACACACACATACACACACACACACACATACAAAGTCTGATGGTATTTTGGCAGTTGTTCAAAAGGCACAAAATTAAAGAAACTTAAAATGCCCATGACAGTCTTTTATTGAATTTCGTTATTTGATCATGACTTTACA
>NC_091555.1:26564487-26566987 GCF_042767895.1 Penaeus vannamei
CACTCATGTATACTCACTCACTTATCAATAACATATAACAAGCGCATAAACGGACAGGCGATGTGAACATATAACTAGGTCAGACTATGATGGACATGTATGTAGTTATTTATACCGTAAGAATAAGTATCCATATCCATAAGCATAGATACAAGAATAAATGTGTATGCTTGCATATGCATATGCGTGGGAATGAGCATAGGCGTAGTACTTAGAGCATGTGCGGGAATGAATATGTCTGCATCAGGTGCACATACGCACAAATTAAGTTCATAAATAAAATAAAATAAAACATATATGCACTTCTGATAATTAAGCCCAGCTCACGGGAGTAGTGAGCAGGCCGTGCATTGCCGCTCCTAAGTCCACTCCAGGTAGGACCAAACCTGCTGGGGGGGACTTATCAATGGCATTCCGGCTAAATTACTCCCCTCCCACCAAGATACACCTAAGCCAGTAGGTGGGAGGTAAATCGGCTGTCCACCTCCATGAACAAACGCATCCAGCCATGGCCCCCATTCCCCGGAGGCGAAGGAGCCCCTGGTTACGGCGGCGATCAGGATCGCTCCGGAGCAGGGGGTGCTAAAAATATCCGGGTAAAGACAGGCCGCCCCACGTTGATGAACCTTTGCACATACAATATAAGGACTATGAGAACTGAATCCGACTTACTAGCTTTACTAGAGGAACTCTCTTCCATTAAATGGGATGTAGTAGGACTCTGCGAAGTTAGAAGACTAGGCGAAGAGCAGAAGTTAATAAATGATGGACACGTGCTCTATTGGAGAGGAAAACCTCTGGGTAGCAAACAGGAATTAGGGGTAGGATTCTTAATACACAAACGCTTAGAAAAGAACATTGTAGAATTCTATAGTGTCAGCGAAAGAGTGGCTTCTGTAACAATAAAACTAAACACTAGGTACAACGTAAAAATTATTCAAGTCTATGCTCCAACCTGCAGCCACAGTGATGAAGAAATAGAGAGCTTCTATGAAGATGTTCACTTAGCCAGCGAGAGAACAAAATCCCATTTCACAATAATTATGGGGGATTTTAATGCCAAAATAGGTAAAAAGACAGAGGGCGAAACCGCAGTAGGGAACCATGGAATAGGCACTAGGAACGAGAGGGGACAAATGCTAGTCGAATTTGCGGAGGCTCGATCACTCAGTATCATGAATACATTCTTCGAAAAAAGACTAGAACGGAAGTGGACATGGAAGTCGCCTTCTGACGTCAAAAACGAAATTGACTTCATAATTTCAAATAGGCGCGATATAATAAAAAATGTAGAGGTTATAAATAAAGTAAATGTAGGCAGCGACCATAGAATGGTGAGAGGCGAAATTAAAATACATCTCAGAAGGGAAAGGAACAAACTAATGAGTAAACCACAGCCAAACTTGGCTAACTTGAGGATCAGAGCAACAGAATTTAGCCTAAACATCCAAAACAGATATTCACTCCTCCGCGACGAAGATCTCAACATCGACCAAATCAATAAACAGTTCAATGACATAATAAAAGAAGCTGCACTTGAAGTAGGCGGAAAGAACGACAATCGAAGCTCCAGCAAGCTCTCAGTAGAAACTAAACAGCTTATGCAAAAACGTAGAGACATGAAAGTATCGTCAAATAGGGACAAGATAGAATTGGTTGAACTAACAAAGACCATAAATAAAAAGAAGAGGGAAGATGTACGGAAATTCAATACTCAAATAATAAATGAAGCAGTGATTTCAGGTACCAGCATGAAAGCAGCTAAAAGAAGACTAGGAATAGGGAGAAATCAAATGTATGCAATTAAGAAACCAGACGGAGAAGTAACACATAACAAGAATGAAATCATCAAAGTAGTGGAAGACTTTTACAGGGATCTATACAACTCAAACGAACAGCCACAAATAGAAGCAAACGCGGTAACTAGCGACGTACCTAATATCACAAAAGAAGAAATAAAAAGAGCACTTAAAGGCATGAAGAGAGGGAAAACACCAGGCGAAGACGGAATTAGTATAGACCTCATATTAGATGCAGGAGACATCGCAACAGTGAAACTAGCCAATCTTTTTAACAAATGCCTTCTCAGCGGAAAAACTCCGAAAGCCTGGAAAAATGCAACAATTATCTTGTTACACAAAAAAGGCGATAAAAAGGATTTAAAAAATTACCGACCCATAAGCCTCCTTTCGGTTACTTACAAACTGTTCACGAAAGTCATTACAGCTCGCATCTCTGACAGTCTGGATTCCAGCCAGCCTAAAGAACAGGCAGGCTTCCGCAGCGGATTCTCAACAACAGATCACATCCACACGCTCACACAAATAAGAGAAAAAGTAAATGAATATAGGAAACCCCTGTGTATGGCATTCATCGATTATGAAAAGGCATTTGACTCTGTACAAATACCAGCAGTATTAGGTGCTATTCAACAACAGGGAGTTGAGGAGGTATATTGTAATATCTTGGAAGATATATACAAAGATGGGACAGCAACCAT